>NW_020664375.1:2919160-2920216 GCF_002925995.2 Terrapene triunguis
AGGAGCCAGCAGTGGGAACTCCAGAGCGGGGCGGGCTGAGCAGCTCAGCCCGCTGCGGCTCTGGGGTTTTCACCGGTGGCTCCTGCCAGCCGGGGTCTCAGCCCGCTGCCAGCCTGGGATTCCTTCCCCCCAGGCCAGCAGCAGGTGCTGAGTTGGACCCGCGGCGGGTCCCACAGGAGCCGGCAGCTGGCAGCGGGAACTCCAGAGTGGCAGCGGGGCTGAGCGGCTCAGCCCACGCCGCGTGCCAGGAAAAATCTGCTTGCGTGCCAACTTTGGCACGCGTGCCGTAGGTTGCCAACCCCTGCATTAATTTGTCAAGAACTGGTCTGGTGTTGCAAAAACACAAGCACTATGCACTAAGTATTCATGTAAACACATCCCAGAAGGGTAGTATCAGAACACCCTGATATAAGATTATCATGTAAACACACTCCCTGAAGAGGATACAAGAACACACTGACCCCTCTTAAAGAAAAGGTGAGGCTAACAGGGTAATGAATCACAATGTTTTGAGCAAGCCAACATGCACAAGGTAAAGAGTGGTAACTAACTACATCAAAGGGCAATATGTTATTTGTTTGTATCAGGGTCACAGAGGAGGTGTCTTTGGCCCGGGGGAGGAGGGGAGGGGAGGTCCTGCCATTCACTAAGCCGAGTCCATTGTGATGGGTGTATATGTGCTAGTGTAACTGCAGATATTGATCCAGGGAGCTAGGACTGTGCTTTGTTAACAATTAACCTAGCTGAGAGACTTCACCACTGAACCAAGCCTGTGGTCTTCTTAGGCAGTTCAATCAAAGTCTGCTGTATGGGCTGTCTGGCCAGAGCCAGTGTGGCACACAGAGAGAACACACACCCAGCCGACAACCATTCCTATCATGACTATGCGGTGAGATAGTTTACTCTTGTGCACTTAATCATGTTTCTTTGAAAAACTGCCAACTCTCTCAAACTGTTTTTCCCCAGTTAGACTTGCTTCCCATGGGATCTTACCTGCCAACTCCCTGAGTTTGCTAAATTCTGCCTTCTTGAAATCCATTATCTTTATTCTGCTGT
>NW_020664375.1:2920616-2948415 GCF_002925995.2 Terrapene triunguis
AGCTGGCAGCGGGAACTCCAGAGTGGCGGTGGGGCTGAGCGGCTCAGCCCACGCCGCGTGCCAGGAAAAATCGGCTCACGTGCCAACTTTGGCACGCGTGCCGTAGGTTGCCGACCCCTGGACTATACTCAAAGAAAGCCATTAGTGATTTTTGTAATCCAGAACAAAAGAAATGACTCTTTCCTTTAAATTCACACTGTAGTCAATAATTTAAAAAATAGTAAAATTCACTCATCCCAAGGAGGTTACTGACATTTTGAGAAGCTCTTTCCTATTATTACAAATAAAAAAGGATGAAAGCACTCTGGTTTTAGCTGATTTTAAGAAAGTTTCAACACTTATGTATGTTTTTGGGTATCTATTGTTTTCCTTTAACTTGTTTTGGGTTACTTTAAAGTCAGATAGGATTCAGGATTTGTAGGCAAAGAGAGAGAAATGACACCCTTTGCTCTCCCTAAAAAGATATTTTCTCTTTAATTGCATTCTCTTCCTTCAGCTCTTAAGAGAGGGGCGATTAGGGGAGGAGAAGCTCTTCCAGACCAGTCAGCTCAATCCTCTCTGCTCTCTTCATTTTGATCCAGAAGTCTCATTGGACCAAATTCCCTATGCTGTTTTTCATAGGATGAAAATGGATTAATATTCATAGGGCAGGATAATCTGAGAGAAACTCCCCTCAGATATTAGTTTTCTGTAAAAGAGTGTGGTCTGGATGTCAGTCATTATTCTCTGTCACTGCTGAATGCATGTACTCATATTCTAGACAGGAGAACTGGATTGTTTGGAGGAAGATAATAAGGCAGTATGCAAGAGCTGCCCCTTAGGTAAAAGAAACTTCAGCACTCCCTTCAAAAATAAATAAATCTTAGATTAAAAAAAACACACCACTATATTATTTTCTTTTAATTTGAACCTTCTTCCTTGTCTTGCATAAAATCTACCTGTTGTTTTAAGAGACTCTGCCCTTGAATTATGGAGCTGATCACAGGCCAACACAAATCCATTTCCAGAAGAAAAAGGCAACAGAATAGAGCCAACATTAAAACATAAATTTAAAATCAAAAGACCAAAATTAATCTTGAATTCAATGTGAGTGTCATATGTCAAAATGTGAAATAAATGAGTAAAGCCTGACACCCATATTTTAAAAATGTCGGTGTGTGGTAAAACCTCCCAGATGTGGATTTGATTAGGGCCAAAGTTAGGCTGGTTACAACCTGCAGCTAGGAAGATTTTTTTTCTCCTCAACAAGCTGTCATGATTGAAATATTGCAAGCAGAGGGGGAGAGGGAATGAGTTGAACTTCCCCAAATTGAAATTGTACCCCTGCTAATGATGTGTAGTTATACTGAGAACCAACTGAATACAGAAAAGGTTGCTGTTATTGTTGATTTGTTTATTTCTTACTTAGGTTGGTAGAATTTCTCACAAAAGGGATAGGGCCCAAAAGGTGGCTGGTTACAACCCTCCTAATTATATCTCGAGCGAGCTGCTGTTTACAAGCAAAGTGCACTCTGGAGGCATTCAATGGGCATACACATTTCCACCAGACAAACTATGGCTGAATCATTCTAGCCAACCAAATACAGTAGTAGTTTTCATCAAACTCTGGCTTGAGCATCTAGGAGATGATCCAGAGTGAAATTCTGGAATCCTGGATAAAAACCAAATAATCAGGCTTTTATGTGGCTGCCATTTGTGGGAGACACCTAAGTCTACCCTCTCCTAGCCCAGGGATAAGCAGAGAGGCTGCAGCATAGCACCTCCACAGCCTTCTTGGCTGCTGTACCTGTTTATGAGGGGCCACTGTCCTGCTATGTAAGGGTACTGAGCAGATCCAGTGGCCCTTTTCTAGACAATCCTCAACATTCCCCATTGCACAGGCCTATTTGGAGTCCAGGTCAGAAGAATGTAGGGGGAATGCAGGCCCCACTGCATAAGCACTCCATCCACACATCACCCCTCTGCAGGAGCTTATGACTCATGTTACTGAGAGCTCCTTAAATCAAAACACTAATCAAGGTTTTTTTCGGATACACAGCCCTGCACCGTGCGTGTATTCATACAGAACTGACTAAACTCCCAAAGTCTTGTCCCAATGTGCATGGGGCACATTTTAAAACTGGGATTGGATTGTCCAATGGCAGACTATTCCTTGGTTGTTCCAAAGTCCTTGTCAAGGATCTGGAGAGGACATCCTCTGGCTATTTCACAGAGCTCCTGCAGTGCTGAGAGCCTGCTGCATACCGTCTACAAAGGGGGTAATTTTAGCCCTAGTGACTATTATTGTCCTTAAGGTGGACAAAAAGGTAATTCAGACTCCACACTTAGTGCTGGATACTTGGAATTTCTTGAACATCTGTTTGAATTAAAATGAGACATTAGCCACTAGAAACTGTGCTGAAACAAGCAAACTCACCCGTTTACACAAACCCCTCTGTTAAAGGCCATGCCAGCTACAATCCACTACAGCTGCATAGAATTTTTAGGCACAGAAGTATGTTTCTGAATATTCAGTAGCGGCTTAGGAAAGTTACCTATATTTGGAATACTTAATGTGGCATCCTTTCAATATCGCTGTGCAAAACAAATGGATGCATTACCATTCACTCTGACCATATTTTGAATGCAAATAAAGTCTTCCTTACTAAAGATTAAAATGCTAACTGATTTGAAAGGCTGCGTGGCACCTTCCTGAGACAGCAGATTTTTAATAGAAATGAATTTTAGAAATGCATTTATCACAGCAAAGGATCTGATGACATTGGCAGCTAGTAAACAGTCAGAGGCATATAGCTTTCTATTGAATGCTTTACCAAAGGACCAGCTTGCTCTTTTAGGGTTCTCTAGGCTAACAGGGTTTGAAATTTTTCAGCAAATCTTTAGCATCTCTAGAACACTCAGGAATTTAGATAGATTGCAGGAGCAGATCATCAGCTGTTTTAATGAGGTGCAGCCACATTAGCTTTAAATAGAATTGTGCCCACTTACATTATCTGAGGACCTGGGCCTATATTTGTGATTTTGTTTTTCTGTTAGCCCTTGGGATTTAGCTTAGAGACTCAAATACAAGTAGCTAAATAAACAAACTGGAATTAAATCCAGAACTTCAGTAAACTGTGACCAGTCAAGCACAGAGGGAACAATATTGTCTGTCTAATACACAGCTTATTTTTATGAGGAGATAGAAGCTTTATGTTAGATTTGTATCTCTTAGGATCTTTCCCACTAAACTGGATTCAATCACTAGTTGCTTCTTGCACTGCAAAAACAATTGAGATTGAACAGAATGGCAAATGATTTGGAGTCGGAAAAGCCAATCTGAGAGAGGTGCCTTTCTGGGCTTCTGTCTAGAGCTGAAGAAATCCCAGAAGCCACTTAACTTCCCTGTCCTCCCAGCTCAGGCCAGCAGCAGAGAAACTGCAGCAGTGGAGAAAAAGAGTAAGGTCTGAATAGTGTAGAAGGAAAAAAAGAGGGACAAGGTGAATAACCATTGCACTATGGCTAGTGAAATACTACAGTGTGAATGCATCCACAGTGTAGAAAGAGGGGGATTGTAGATGGGAACTGCCAGGCTGAATTCCGGAGTTTGAAGATTCCAAGGCATTTGGGAAGGGTGGTTTGGCCATTCAGCTGAGACAGGAGGAAGCAGGTGCAGAAGCAGCATCTCACATCCTGCTTTCCTCTTCCAGGTTTCCTGGAGCCCCATAGCCTGCAAGGGCCAGAAAAAGTAGTGTTAAAAAAACCTGAAGTTCTCAAACTGTGCTCCACAGAGCAATGGCTGGTGATCTGTGGAGCCAAATCACAATTGGAGTTGCAGCTAGCAAGGGATGTTAAGAGTAACAAGAAGGGTTTCTACAGGTATGTTAGCAACAAGAAGAAGGTCAGGGAAAGTGTGGGCCCCTTACTGAATGGGGGAGGCAACCTAGTGACAGAGGATGTGGAAAAAGCTAATGTACTCAATGCTTTCTTTGCCTCTGTCTTCACGAACAAGGTCAGTTCCCAGACTACTGCACTGGGCAGCACAGTATGGGGAGGAGGTGACCAGCCCTCCGTGGAGAAAGAAGTGGTTCAGGACTATTTAGAAAAGATGAATGAGCACAAGTCCATGGGGCTGGATGCACTTCATCCGAGGGTGCTAAAGGAGTTGGCTGATGTGCTTGCAGAGCATTGGCCATTATCTTTGAAAACTCATGGCGATCGGGGGAGGTCCCGGATGACTGGAAAAGGCTAATGTAGTGCCCATCTTTAAAAAAGGGAAGAAGGAGGATCCGGGAAACTACACGCCAGTCAGCCTCACCTCAGTCCCTGGAAAAATCATGGAGCAGGTCCTCAAGGAATCAATTCTGAAGCACTTTGAGGAGAGGAAAGTGATCAGGAACAGTCAGCATGGATTCACCAAGGGCAAGTCATGCCTGACTAACTTAATTGCCTTTTATGATGAGATAACTGTCTCTGTAGATGAGAGCAGGGCCGACGAGGGGCGGGGGAAGCCGGTACAAATTACCGGGGCCCGGCAGTCCGGAAGGGGGCCTGGCTTCCCCAGCTTCCCCCCCCCCCTCGTCGGCCCTGTTTAGCCGGTCCGCCCTTGCTGGGGGGCCCGAAAATTTTTTTTCACCGGGGCCCGAACCCGCTCTCGGCGGCCCTGGATGAGGGGAGAGCAGTGGACATGTTATTCCTTGACTTTAGCAAAGCTTTTGATACGGTCTCCCACAGTATTCTTGCCAGCAAGTTAAAGAAGTATGGGCTGGATGAATGGACTATAAGGTGGATAGGAAGCTGGCTAGATCATCGGGCTCAACGGGTAGTGATCAATGGCTCCATGTCTAGTTGGCAGCCAGTATCAAGCGGAGTGCCCCAGGTGTCGGTCCTGGGGCCGTTTTTGTTCAATATCTTCATTAATGATCTGGAGGATGGCGTGGATTGCACCCTCAGCAAGTTTGCACATGACACTAAACTGGGAGTGGTAGATATGCTGGAGGGTAGGGACAGGCTACAGAGGGACCTAGACAAAATAGAGTATTGGGCCAAAAGAAATCTGATAAGGTTCAACAAGGACAAGTGCAGAGTCTTGCACTTAGGATGGAAGAATCCCGTGCACTGCTACAGACTAGGGACCGAGTGGCTAGGCAGCAATTCTGCAGAAAAGGATCTAGGGGTTACAGTGGACGAGAAGCTGGATATGAGTCAAGAGTGTGCCCTTGTTGCCAAGAAGGCTAACAGCATTTGGGGCTGTATAAGTAGGAGCATTGCCAGCAGATCGAGGGACGTGATTATTTCCCCCTATTTGGCATTGGTGAGGCCTCATCTGGAGTACTGTGTCCAGTTTTGGGCCCCACACTACAAGAAGGATGTGGAAAAATTGGAAAGAGTCCAGCGGACGGCAACAAGAATGATTAGGGGGCTGGAGCACATGACTTATGAGGAGACGCTGAGGGAACTGGGATTATTTAGTCGGCAGAAGAGAAGAATGAGGGGGGATTTGATAGCTGCTTTCAACTACCAGAAAGGAGGTTCCAAAGAGGATGGAACTAGACTGTTCTTAGTGGTAGCAGATGACAGAACAAGAAGTAATGGTCTCAAGTTGCAGTGGGGGAGGTTTAGGTTGGATATTAGGAAAAACTTTTTCACTAGGAGGGTGGTGAAGCACTGGAATGCGAGCAGCGGCACAGAAGCCGGCAAACAGGGCTGCTAACAGGGGAGTTTGAATGGGAGTCTCATTGGAGGAGAAGGTATCTGTACTTGCGTCTGTCTTTGTAGTGCTTGTGTGTGTAGAGGCCTGTAGGGGCAGTGTGCTGGGAGGGCAGCCGAGCCCTGATTAGGGGGCGGAGCTTGGCTGATTAGGGGGCCTATAAAAGTGGCCACCCAGCCAGGCAGCGGCACAGCAGCCGGCAAACAGGGCTGCTAACAAGGGAGTTTGAGTGGGAGTTTACAGGGGGAGGTGAAAGGGGAGGCAGGAGGGCGCGGTGTCCTGTGTGCTGTGTTTCCCCAGGTGCAGTGGGCAGAGACTACAGCAGCCATGAGCCAAGCAGCAGGGGACACAATGCAGATGATTGCATGTGGCAGCTGCGGTATGTACATGGTCCTAGCAGGGGTGCCTGACCAGAGGTATGTCTGCATGAAGTGCCGCCTAATAGAGCTGCTGGAAGAAAAGATCCGAGGGTTGGAGATGCAGGTAGATACCCTGGTAGAGTTTAGAAGGGGGTTCGAGCAGCTAATGGAGCAAAGGCAAGGAGTGGCTGAAGGGGAATGCTCAGGGGTACAGGTGGAAGCAGGGGCTAAGGCCTGTGAGGGGGGAATGCCGGGGGGAGAACAAGGGCAGTGGAAGCATGTGACTGTGAGAAGCAGGCCAAGGAAAAGGAGGGCCAGTGAAGGATAAATAGAGCTCAGGAACAGGTTTGGGTGTTTGGATAACGAGGAAGGGGTGCAGCAGGTGGTAACTGAAGGTGGGAGGGTGAGGAAGAAGAGAAGAGCAGCTAGTCCCATAGAAAGAGAGGAGGAGTTGATGGAGACAGCACCAAATCTGGGCCCCGGGAGGACACAGGATGGCATAAGAGGGATTATAAGGGAAAATAGGAACGGACGGGGGTTGCAACTAGAGGGAACAGGGGATAGATTAGTAGATCGCACTGTCACCAGGCAAAGGCAGGTTTATGTGATTGGGGACTCCTTATTGAGGAGGTTAGACAGGCCTGTGACCAGGGCAGACCCAGAGAACAGAAGGGTGTGCTGTCTACCGGGCGCTAAGATACGGGATGTGGACCTGTGGTTGAAAAGGATCCTAAAAGGAGCAGGTAAGAACCCCTTGATCATCCTTCATGTAGGAACGAATGACACTGCTAGGTTCTCGCTAGAGAGAATCAAGGGAGATTATGCCAGGCTGGGGAGGACGCTTAAGGAAATCGAGGCTCAGATCATCTTCAGTGGGATTCTGCCTGTTCCTAGAGAAGGGCAGCAAAGGGCTGACAGGATTGTGATGCTAAATAGTTGGCTAAGGGAGTGGTGCTATAAGGAGGGCTTTGGGATGTATGGCCACTGGGAGGCTTTCGGGGACAGACAACTGTTCTCACGGGATGGACTTCACCTAAGTAGGGAAGGAAATAGACTTCTGGGAGGGAGGCTGGCTCATCTCATCAAAAGAGCTTTAAACTAGGAATTTGGGGGAGACGGTTGGGAGATGTCCAGTTAATCTCCACGCCAGATTACAGTATTGAGAAGGAAGGTGACGAGATAAGAACAGATATAGCCAGGGGGAAGAGATTGGACATAAGGGGTGGGGGGGAATGGATACTAGACTAATAGGTCATACTGGCGGTACGGTGTCCGTACCAAATTGGATAACGAATGTGAGAGAGGCTAAACGGCATAAATTAAGATGTTTATACACCAATGTGAGAAGCCTAGGTAACAAAATGGAGGAATTGGAGCTCCTGGTCCAAGAAATTAAACCAGATATCGTAGGAATAACCGAAACGTGGTGGAACAGTAGTCATGACTGGAATACAGGTATGGAAGGGTATGTGCTGTTTGGGAACGACCGGAACAAAGGTAAAGGTGGGGGAGTAGCATTGTATGTCAATAATGAGGTAAACTGTAAAGAAATAATAACTGATGGAATGGATAAGACGGAGTCTGTCTGGGCAATGCTCACATTGGGTAAAAAAACTACTAGAGCCTCCCCTGGGATAGTGCTTGGGGTGTGCTATAGACCGCCGGGATCTACCCTGGATATGGCCAGAGAACTATTTAATGTTTTTAGGGAAGTAAATACTAATAGGAATCATGTAAACATGGGAGACTTTAACTTCCCGGATATAGATAGGGGAACAAATACTAGTAACAATAATAGGGCTCAGATTTTCCTAGACGTGCTAGCTGATGAATTCCTTCATCAAGTAGTTGCTGAACCGACAAGGGGGGATGCCATTTTAGATTTGGTTTTGGTGAGTAGTGAGGACCTCATTGAGGAAATGGTTGTAGGGGACAACCTTGGCTCGAGTGATCATGAGCTAATTCGGTTTAAACTAAATGGAAGGATTAACAGAATTAAATCAGAGACTAGGGTTTACGATTTCAAAAGGGCTAACTTTAATAAATTAAGGCAACTAGTTAGGGAAGTGGATTGGACTAACATATTTACGGCTCTAAAGGCGGAAGGTGCCTGGGATTATTTCAAGTTGAAGTTGCAGGAGCTTTCGAAGGCCTGTATCCCGAGAAAGGGAAAACGGTTCGTAGGCAGGAGATTTAGACCGAGCTGGATGAGCGAGCGTCTCAGAGGGGTGATTAAGAAAAAACAGAAAGCGTACAAAGAGTGGAAAAGGGGAGGGATCGGTAAAGAAACCTACCTTATTGAAGTCAGAGCATGTAGAGATGGAGTGAGAAAGGCCAAAAGCCGTGTAGAGTTGGACCTTGCGAGGGGAATTAAAACCAATAGCAAGAGGTTTTATAGCCATATAAATAGGAAGAAAACAAAGAAAGAAGAAGTGGGACCGCTGAAGACTGTAGATGGAGTGGAGATTAAGGATAATCTAGGCATGGCACAATATCTAAACGAATATTTTGCATCGGTCTTTAATGAGGCTAATGAAGGGCTTAGGAATAGAGGCAGCATGACAGAGGGGAATAAAGGAGGGGGGGTTGACATTACCGTATCCGAGGTAGAAGCCAAACTCGAACAGCTTAACGGGACTAAATCGGGCGGACCGGATGATCTTCATCCGAGAATATTAAAGGAACTGGCGCGAGAAATTGCAAGCCCGTTAGCGATAATTTTTAATGAATCTGTAAACTCGGGGGTGGTACCGTTGGACTGGAGAATAGCTAATGTGGTTCCTATTTTCAAGAAGGGGAAAAAAAGTGACCCGGGTAACTACAGGCCTGTTAGTTTAACATCTGTAATATGCAAGGTCTTGGAAAAATTTTTGAAGGAGAAAGTAGTTAAGGACCTTGAGGTCAATGGCAATTGGGACAAATTACAACATGGTTTTACGAAAGGCAGATCGTGCCAAACCAACCTGATCTCCTTCTTTGAGAAAGTAACAGATTTTTTAGATAAAGGAAATGCGGTGGATCTAACATACCTCGATTTCAGTAAAGCGTTTGATACGGTACCGCATGAGGAATTATTGGTTAAATTGGAAAAGATGGGGATCAATATGAAAATCCAGAGGTGGATAAAGAACTGGTTAAAGGGGAGACTGCAGCGGGTCGTACTGAAAGGTGAACTGTCAGGTTGGAGGGAGGTTACCAGTGGAGTTCCTCAAGGTTCGGTTTTGGGTCCGATTTTATTTAATCTATTTATTACTGACCTCGGAACCGAATGTAGAAGTGGGCTGATAAAGTTTGCGGATGACACAAAGTTGGGAGGTATTGCCAATTCGGAGAAGGATCGGGATATCCTGCAGGGAGACTTGGATGACCTTGTAAACTGGAGTATTAGTAATAGGATGAAATTTAATAGTGAGAAGTGTAAGGTGATGCATTTAGGGATGACTAACAAGAATTTTAGTTATAAGCTGGGGACGCATCGGTTGGAAGTAACGGAGGAGGAGAAGGACCTCGGAGTCCTGGTTGATTGCAGGATGACTATGAGTTGGCAATGTGACGTGGCCGTGAAAAAAGCTAATGCGGTCTTGGGATGCATTAGGCGAGGTATTTCTAGTAGGGATAAGGAGGTGCTGCTTCCGTTATACAAGGCACTGGTGAGACCTCATTTGGAGTACTGTGTGCAGTTCTGGTCTCCCATGTTTAAAAAGGATGAACTCAAACTGGAACGGGTACAGAGAAGGGCCACTAGGATGATCCGAGGAATGGAAAACCTGTCGTATGAAAGGAGACTCGAGGAGCTCGGTTTGTTTACCCTAACCAAAAGAAGGCTGAGGGGGGATATGATTGCTCTCTTTAAATATATCAGAGGGATAAATACCAGGGAGGGAGAGGAATTATTTCAGCTCAGTACTAATGTGGACACGAGAACAAATGGATATAAACTGGCCGTCGGGAAGTTTAGGCTTGAAATTAGATGACCGTTTCTAACCGTCAGAGGGGTGAAGTTCTGGAACAGCCTTCCGAGGGAAACAGTGGGGGCAAAAGACCTCTCTGGCTTTAAGATTAAGCTTGATAAGTTTATGGAGGGGATGCTTTGATGGGATAACGTGATTTTAGTCAATAGGTCAATAACGTGCCATCGCAGGTAATTAGTATCAATGTTCAATGCGGGTCTGGCTGGAGAATCTTGCCCACATGCTCGGGGTTCTGCTGATCGCCA
The DNA here is from genome assembly GCF_002925995.2 of Terrapene triunguis. Taxonomy (NCBI): domain Eukaryota; kingdom Metazoa; phylum Chordata; order Testudines; family Emydidae; genus Terrapene; species Terrapene triunguis. The sequence goes on from NW_020664375.1 coordinate 2,930,881, forward strand.
TATTTGGGGTCGGGAAGGAATTTTCCTCCAGGGTAGATTGGCAGAGGCCCTGGAGGTTTTTCGCCTTCCTCCGCAGCATGGGGCAGGGGTCGCTTGCTGGAGGATTCTCTGCGACTTGAAGTCTTTAAATCATGATTTGGGGACTTCAACAGCTGAGTCAAGGGAGAGAATTATTCCAGGAGTGGGTGGGTCAGCTTTTGTGGCCTGCATCATGCGGGAGATCAGACTAGATGATCATAATGGTCCCTTCTGACCTTAAAGTCTATGAGTCTATGAGTCTACCTAGGGAGGTGGTGCAATCTCCTTCCTTAGAGGTTTTTAAGGTCAGGCTTGACAAAGCCCTGGCTGGGATGATTTAATTGGGGATTGGTCCTGCTTTGAGCAGGGGGTTGGACTAGATGACCTCCTGAGGTGCCTTCCAACCCTGATATTCTATGATTCTATGGTGTTAAAAGGTAATGACAGTTTCCAGCAATTGGGGATGAGCAAAGTGAATAAATTTAGGTGTGAAATGAGGGAAACTAAGACGTCTTTTGTGCCCCCCTGGGTAGCTGTTACTGATATGGAAAATTTTGAGCTGATCTATTCTGTTTCCTAGGGACCACACTGAAAACATTGCATGTGCAATCATTAACTGAAAATAGGGGAAGAACTGAAATGAAATTAACTAAATTGGTAAGAAATAGGGTGGCAACAGCAGAAGTTAACATTAAGATGCATAAATTAACAATTGAATACATACTAAAAGAGATGAGGTAACTGTGTACAGTTTAATAGTTTTGGTAATCTAGTATCTGTAAAATGTTGGCACGAGCCAAGATGAATGCGTTAGTAGTTTCAGTTTTAGCCTATGGCTAGTATGCTGGTAGGCAGAGAAGTGTGGACTGATGTCAGGAAAAGGTCACTCCAACACTGCAGGGAGGGGTCGGTCAGGCACGCTCAGTGCAAAACTAGGTTAAGGTCACCAGACCAAAATAGTAACAGACTATAATAGTAAGACTTGTTTGATAGTTAAATTTAGCAGTTGTGATTGGTCTATAAGGATGGCCCAGTTAGAGAGAGTTTAAAGATAACTGGAGGATAGAGTATGCTAATATGAGAACTGTGAAACAAGCCAATCAGAACAGGTCAAAAACTGTATAAAAGGACAGAGGGTCAGCAGGTAAAAGTCAGTAGGTCGATGGGATGGTCAGGAGCAGGAGAAGAAGGGTACGTCTACACTACGAGATTAATTCGAATTTAGATAATTCGAATTTGGGAAACAGATTGTATAAATTCGATTGTGCGCGGCCACACTAAGCACATTAATTCGTTTTTTAACCACATTAATTCGGTGGTGTGCGGCCACACTACCCCATTAATTTTAACCACATTAATTCGGTGGTGTGCGGCCACACTACCCCTAATTCGAATTTACAAAATCGATTTTGGTGCTACTCCGCTCGTCGGGGTGGAGTACAGAAATCGATTTTAAGCGCCCTTTAATTCGAAGTAACTGGCTCCTTTGTGTGGACGGGTTAAGGATTAATTCGGATTAACGCAGCTAAATCCGAATTAAAGTCGTAGTGTAGACCAGGCCGAAGACTGAAGGATCAGAAGAAGAGAAGATCAGGGCTAGAACTCTGTGTTGGGTTTTAATGGCGGAACAACATGCACCACAAGCAGCAGCTGTAACGGCAATTATAGGATGGCAGCAGCAGTGTTGCTGTGACAGAGCAGAAGGTCCCTGATAGAACAGAGGGAACGAAGCCTACGGAGAGGAAGCATGCCAGCTATAGTATAGAAATAGGGTTAATGAATGTGTATGCTTGGGATAATAAAGAGGGATGTCTGTGTTGTGTACGTCTGTGTTACTATGTATAAAGTTTGAAGTTTATTAAGCTTCCTGTCAGTGTCCTGCATATGACTGATCACCATGTGTAGAACTTAATCACTTAAGCCATTCCAACTGTATGACATTACGGTCTTGGGTACTTTAACTTGTATACCTGTGCTAAGGGATTTGTTTATGTTTTAATTTAGGTTTAGATTAATTGTATTAGGAAAGATTGGTTACACTAAATAAAGAAAATTCTTTTGTTTTGGACAGGGCTATCCCTTGGGTAGGGCAGATCGGGGCGACTGCTCTGGGTCCTGCGCTTTGGGGGCCCCACAGGCCAGTGCGATTGGCTGTCACAGTCAGTCCTGGAAGAGACGAATCCGTCACTTCCACTCTGTGCCCCCCCTGCTCTGGGCCCTGGGCTTTGGGGGGCCCCGCGGGCTGGTGTGATTGGCCGGCGCGTTCGGTCCCAGAAGAGATGAATCCGTCACTTCTGCTCCGGGCCCCGCACCCTCCTAGGGATGGCCCTGATTTTGGAAAAGTACTGCCTGGGTGTCAGTCCTTTGAGCAGACAACTGTATCTGTGTCCTCCCAAGGGTGACAGGTCTAAGCTATACTGGTAAGTTTTTCCTAAATGTGTTTCCTGTAAAACCCTGAAAATTTCTCTGGGGTGGGCCCCCTTTAACCTTGCAAAAACAGATCAATGCGTGAAGTAAAGGGAACCTCTGGAAAGCCCAGGAAGGCGCAATAGATGGGTCTCTTTTTAGGGGAACATTACAGCTTGTCAAGGAGCTACTCAGGAACATCTGCCTAGAGGATGCAGAAAGTAACAAAATAAATTCAAGGGAGAAGCATCCAACCACATTAACACAGTCCCAGCAGAAACTTCTTGTACAGAACTGTGCCATAATAAGACAACTCCATTTATTATGATTACATTTATTGAACGCTGACAATAAGTGTAGCTCTTAAGAATGTAAGTAATCCCATCCCCATTCAACAAAACGCTTAAGCAATATTACTCATGTGCTTCCATCCATCCAAGTACTTCAGCCCTCATCACCGTAGTATATGATCCCCTCTCACTCCTTAATGGATAAGCACGTGCTTAAGTACCTTGCTGAATCAGAGCATTAGAGAAGAGATGAGCTGTAGCGATCAGCTGACCAAGATCACCTGAACCTTAGTTCTCTAAGGCCTGGTCTACACTAGGCTTTTATGTCGACTTTAGCGCCGTTATATCGAATTAACCCTGCACCCGTCCACACCAGGAAGCCATTTAGTTCGACATAAAGCTCTCTTTAAATCGATTTCTGTAATCCTCCCCAACGAGAGGATTAGCGCTAAATTCGACATGGCCATATCGAATTAGGCTAGGTGTGGATGGAAATCGACGGTAATAGCTCCGGGAGCTATCCCACAGTGCACCACTCTGTTGACGCTCTGGACAGCAGTCCGAGCTCGGATGCTCTGACCAGCCACACCCCCGGGAAAATTTGAATTCATTTTTATTTTCCTGTCTGGGCAGTTTGAATCTCAGTTCCTCTTTGGACATCGAGGGGAGCTCAGCAGCAGTGGCAACTATGCAGAGCTCTCCAGCAGAGATGGCCGTGCAATCTAATAGAAAGAGGGCCCCAGCATGGACTGATCGGGAAGTCTTGGATCTCATCGCAGTGTGGGGCGATGAGTCCGTGCTTTCAGAGCTGCGCTCCAAAAGAAGGAATGCTAAGATCTACGAGAAGATCTCCAAAGCCATGGCAGAGAGAGGCTACAGCCGGGATGCAACGCAGTGCCGCGTGAAAATCAAGGAGCTGAGACAAGGCTACCAAAAAACCAAAGAGGCTAACGGACGCTCCGGATCCCAGCCCCACACATCCCGTTTCTACGAGGCACTGCATTCCATCCTGGGAGCGGCCGCCACCACTACCCCACCCCTGACCGTGGACTCCGAGGATGGGATCATGTCCGCGGCCGGTTCCTCGTCGGACATGACAGCGGACGGGGAAGATGAAGAAGGAGATGAGGAGGACGAGGCAGTCGACAGCGCTGGCACCGCTGATTTCCCCGACAGCCAGGAGCTCTTCATCACCCTTACCGAGATCCCGTACCAACCGTCCCCATCCCTTACCCCGGACACAGAATCAGGGGAAGGATCAAGCAGTAAGTGCTGTAAACATGTAAACATTTATTTAAAACAGAACGGTAATATTTATACTATTAACAATGTACATTTATAAAAGTTCTGTAAACTAGTAAAAAAATAATCAGGTACAAAACAGGAATATTTACAAAGGTAACAAATGGGTTTTCATGATTTCTCTGTCTTAGGCTCTTCTCAATTTAGTCCCAAGTGTTTTAAAAAATGTTCACAATGTCCGTTACTCCATGATTCCCAGGCCCAAGACGCTCCACTCCATAGTCCCAGTGCACCTACGCGAAAATCCGGTCAATGTGGCCGGGGATCGACGAGAAATCCTCGTAGGAGAACTCCTCGTAGGTCTCGTGGAGGTAGAGCTCAAGCCTGTTGATCAGGTTCCGGGGTAGGGCGATCTTAGTGGGCCCTCCGTGGTAGCAGACATGCCCCCTCCACGCCACAATCAAGTACTCCGGGATCATGGCCCGACATAGCATGGCGGCATACGGCCCCGGTTTCTGCATGCTTTCCCGCAGCATGCGTTCTCTCTGGGTGTCCGGGATCCTCAGGAGGGTGATGTCGCTCATGACGCCCTGCTTTGAATTAGGGAGGGGAATGTTAGTATTGGGACTGCTTTACAGCCACGCGGTGGAGGGAGAGGGGCAGCATACAGGGATCTTTCCCTGGGACAGCCGCGAGGGGGTGGGACAGGGGCAGAGTTGATGCTGTCCTGATTGCTGGCAGCAGAGACTGGCATTGCTTTCAATGTGAAAGGAGGCCAGTGCTACTGCTGGAGTTTTAAGCAGCCACAAGTCTGCGGCTTACCATTATTGCCCGCTCCAGAAGTTCAGGTCTCCAGCCACAGTTCTCTGAACAGTCCAAGACCTCCGCAAGTCCACAGGCACTGAAGGCGACGGCCGAAAATTCGACCTTGTCCTGAGTGCGCATGTGAGAGGTGCAGTGCATGGTCTTGTTCACAGAGAAAGACTAGGTTCTTTGTATACAATTTCATTTATCTGTCTCAGGAATTCACTCCCTTTTCACAATTCACACAGACACATCTGCGACTGTCTCCCAACCCAGCCTCTCAGCACACTCCCAGAGGCTAGCGCAGATTAGGCGGAGGAAGAAGAAGACGCGTGAAGACATGTTCTCAGAACTAATGGACTGCTCCCGAGCCCAGGCAGCCCAGCAGACACAGTGGAGGGAGAACTTGTCACAAATGCACCGAGCAGTCATGGAACGGGAGGAGAGGTGGCGTCAGGAGGACCAACAGGCTACTGAAAAGCTGCTTGGACTAATGAGGGAGCAAACGGACACGCTCCGGCGCCTTGTGGATGTTCTGCAAGACCGGAGGCAGGAGGACAGAGCCCCGCTGCAGTCTATCTGTAACCGCCCTCACCCGCCACCAAGTCCCACACCACCCTCACCCAAACTCCAAAGAAGGAGGGGCGGCAAGGGCCGTTAAAACTTTCAGTCAACCCCTGCAGACTGCTCTAGCACTAGAAGGCTGACATTCCCCAAAATTTCATAAGTCCTTTCCCACCCACCTCACAGAAGCCCCCGTCCAAGTTTCACACCCCACGTTTCATGTCTGGTTCGCAATAAAATGTTTGTTTCTGTCCATTACTGTTTCAGTCAGGTTCTTTTGAGGGAGAGTCTGTCTGGAGGGGGGGAAGGGGCTTGGTAATTGGGCAGGACAGTGACCTTTAGCAGGGTACAGAGGCGGTGTCAGGTCCAGCATCAGGACACATACACAGTGCAGTCACTGGTTACCCTGGTCAGTCTGGGAGGTGTTTTTCATGTTCTCCATTGAAATAACCAGTCCACCAGTGCGGAGCCTGTCATTCCGGGAGTTTAGAAGCATCATTTGCATCAGAACACTGAACCCGCCCCCCGCCACAGTCTGCGTCCCCGGTTTAAAATATTCCCGCGAAAACAGCAATACAGAGAACGCTGTTCATTAACAAAATCGAAATGATTTTATTTTTTGGGAAGGGGAAGGGGGTGAAGGGGGTATGTAACTGGAGAGGATAGTCAAAATGAACTGGGTAAAGAAACGGGGGCAGGTTCAGCTTCTCTGTCCACAAACTGAAAAGTCACTGGTTGCCCTGCTCACTCAGGAACCTAGCTTTCAAAGCCTCCCGGATGCACAGGGCGTCCCGCTGGGATCTTCTAATGGCCCGGCTGTCTGGCTGGACGTAATCAGCAGCCAGGCTATTTGCCTCTAGCTCCCACCCCGCCATAAAGGTCTCCCCCTTGCTCTCACATAGATTGTGGAGCACACAGCAAGCTGCAATAACGATGGGGATATTGGTTTCACTGAGATCACAGCGAGTGAGTAAGCTTCTCCATCTCCCTTTGAGACGGCCAAAAGCACACTCCACCACCATTCTGCACTTGCTGAGACGGTAGTTGAACAGTTCTTTTTCTGTGTCCAGGGCGCCAGTATAGGGCTTCATGAGCCAGGGCATTAGCGGGTAGGCTGGGTCCCCGAGGATGACTGTAGGCATCTCCACATCCCCAAGAGTTATTTTGTGGTCTGGGAAGTAAATACCTTCCTGCAGCCGTCTAAACAGACCAGAGTTCCTGAACACACGAGCGTCATGAACCTTGCCCGGCCATCCGACGTAGATGTTTGTAAACCGTCCCCGATGGTCCACCAGTGCTTGCAGCACCATTGAAAAGTAGCCCTTTCTATTGATGTACTGGCTGGCCTGGTGGTCCGGTCCCAGGATAGGGATGTGAGTCCCATCGATAGCCCCTCCGCAGTTTGGAAATCCCATCGCGGCAAAGCCATCTATGATGACCTGCGCGTTTCCCAGGGTCACAACCTTTGGGAGCAGTACCTTCACGATTGCCTTGGCTACTTGCATGACAACAACCCCCACGGTAGATTTGCCCACACCAAAGTGGTTCGCGACTGACCGGTAGCTGTCCGGCGTTGCAAGCTTCCAGAGGGCTATGGCCACTCGCTTCTGGACAGTGAGGGCTGCTCGCATGCGGGTGTCCTTGCGCTTCAGGGCAGGGGACAGCAACTCACAAAGTTCGAGGAAAGTCCCCTTCCGCATGCGAAAGTTTCGCAGCCACTGGGATTCATCCCAGACCTGAAGCACTATACGGTCCCACCAGTCCGTGCTTGTTTCCCGGGCCCAGAATCGCCGTTCAACAAAATCCACATGCCCCATTGCCACCGTGATGTCCTGGGCGCTGGGGCTCGTGGTTTCTGACAGCTCTGTGCCACTCTCCGACTTCAGGCTCTCACGGCGGTGCCGTAGCCTCCTCGCCCGATTTCTCTGCATCTGCCTCAGGGAAAGGTGTATGATAAGCTGCGAGGTGTTGAGAACGGCCACAAGTGCAGCGATGGTCGCAGCGTGATCCATGATCGCAGTGCTGTGGCGTCCGCGCTGTCACTGACCAGAAAAGTGCGCGAACTGATTTCCCGCCGGCGCTTTCATGGAGGGAGGGAGGGCGTTAGTGACGGACGGATGACGACAAATTTTTTTTACCCAGAAGGCATTGGCGGCTCGACCCAGAATTCCGATGGGCAGCGGGGACTGCGGGAACTGTGGGATAGCTGCCCACAGTGCACCGCTTCCAATATCGACGCTCGCCCCGTTAGTGTGGACTCACAAAGTCGAATTACTGTCCTTAGTGTGTCCTTAGTGTGGACACACACGTTCGACTTTGCAATATCGATTCCACATATTCGATTTAAGTAAAATCGAATTACCCTCGTAGTGTAGACATACCCTAAGAATATTACTACTTTTACATTTGTTGTACTACAGTGCTAAGGAGCACAATGTTCACCAGGTACATATTTTATATTAAGTGTATGTGTACAAACACACACATCCACACCATAATGTATATATATATACACAAAAACAAATTAACATAGAATAATCATCCTAATGTTTTCACAGCCTTTATCTGAAGATAAAGCACTGCAAATCTAAAACATTGATAGGTTGGTGAAGGATAACACTAAAAAGAGTGATTTCTTTTTTGTTTAGGGAAAAAAAAGGAGGGCAGTGCCTGTCACAATTTATCTTGTGAGCCCTGGGTATTTGTGGAGCTTCTTTCCGCAAAATTCAGTTTCATGTGACATGGGACTTTTACTGCTGAACTAGCTGGAATTGAAAAACGACCACATAATTCCACATATTGTTCTTATATCTGTGTAACTGAGGTTCTACAGCAATAGGATGTGCATGTGTGGCTGCAGAATTGCTCTCAATTCATTACAGAGTAATTGAATTTATAAGTGAGAATGCCAGCTAGTAATTCAATTTGGCAATAATTCAGATTGTGGTAAAGAACCTGAAAAATACAAATAAAATTGCTATTTATATTTTTAAACTACATAATGGATGTTGCATTCAGTGCTACTTATAGTGAATAAGCTACTTATTTAGAATATGTAGTGGACTTTGGATTCATTTTAAGGTTGCAGTCTTTTCTCTTTACTATTACTATTTATATCAAAGTCTTTTCAGAATATTTCCCCCCTAAAAATAGGGTATTTTTAGCATGGGTTACAAGTTACAAACAAAAGAAGTTGCTATAGAAACAGAGAAGGCAGTTTTTAGAATGAAAATGCAGGAAGAAATGTTGTTTGCTATTTATCAGTTGCAGTCAGGAAAATAAGATCACTGTGTATGGTGTGCTCTGCTTTTCTTACTGTGGTTGTGGCTTCTTCAATGTTTGTCTTTGTATGCTAACATTTAGGTGAATATTAGGACTTATACAAATGAAGGCTATTGGCATTGGTTAGAGACAGGTAGATGGGTGCTCTGCAAGCTTCCTCATACGGCTCAGCCAAAACAGTGCAACTAAGCCTATGTCTCTACACTAGCAACACTACAGCTGTACAGCTGCAGCGCTGCCGCTGTGGGCTAGTCTACACTGGCAACGCTAAAGCGCTGCCACGACAATGCTTTAACGTGGCTTGTGTGGTCGCGGCAGAGTGCTGGGAGAGCGCTCTAAATAAACCACCTCCAGGAGGGGTGTAGCTACCAGCGCTGGTGCACTGTTTACACTGGCGCTTTACAGCGCTGAAACTTGCTGCGCTGAGGGGTGTGTTTTTTCACACCCCTGAGCGAGACAGTTGCAGCGTTGTAAATTGCCAGTGTAGACAAGCCCAACTACAGCCATAGAAGGGGTTTGCCCATTTCTGTAGTAAATCCACCTCTCTAAGAGGCAGTAGCTAGGCTGATGGAAGAATTCTTCTGTCAACCTAGTGCTGTCTACACTGCGGGTTATGGCTTAACTACGTCTGCAAAGGGTGTGAAAAATCCCTGAATAACGTAGCTGGGTCAATCTAACTTTCTAGTGTTGACCTGCCCTAATTATGTCTATACTGCAATCAGAGGTGTGATTGCAGCTTGGGTGGGCACACTCACACTACCTGTCATCTAGGTAGCATAGATGTACCCTTAAGCTAATATTATAATATGGAACTATTCTAATTTTTTAAAAAGCACTTAATTTTGTTATCTTCATTATAAAAATAAAATTAGTACTCTACTACATTGAAACCGAATACAGGTAATTACCAGTCATATGGTCCCTGTTTTTTCTGAACTGCGTCTTTTAAATGCTGTGTAAACTATGAGTATTATCTATAGAGTCTAATATGGATAAAATGTTATATAATTTTAAGCCACTGGAAAGCAGACTCAAGGCCTAATGTAAGAGCATGGATTACAGAAACAGATTCATAGGAAAGAATAATATATAGATAACATTTAATGCAAGCATTAGACGGTATCAAAGACTGATGGGAATTTCATATGCAGGGAATCTGCAAGATCAGGCCTTAAATATGTTTTTTTTTTTAACTTTTTCTGCCCTTGTTCTAAGTTCATTTCCCTTCATATTCACTGTGCAGTTTAGTTTTACACTGACAATACATTCAAACAAACAACAAAACAAAATTGCTCTCTAATTCTAACGGTTGCTTTCATATTTCTAGAGAGTTTCAGCTCTGGTGGAGTTTTTAACTGTTCCATTCTTCCATTCAGAGTGTTGTTTTTGGTTGTTTTACTCCTGGCACCATGTGGTGTTCACTAATCACTCAGTACTTAAGGTGCTGCCAGAACTCTGCCTTATTCTAAGTCCAGTTCCAACTAGTTACATGTAACAAGAGCGTCACAGTGCCGTGCCCAGACTCTATGGGCAGTGCTGCCCATAGAGGCACAGCTCCTAGTAACACAATGGCGAAGTTTCTCATTCTTTTCACCCACAGTAAAACCTGACAAACTTTCCCCAGGAGTTCAGTATCACAAGTGACTCCTCTGGATTTTTATGTGATTTCAATGGGGTTACTCCCATCAATCTGACCTACATTAAATTATAGTGGGAGACATCTGACAGGACCATGGGGCCCAATTCAGGACAGCAATTAAACTTGTGGCTAATTTTAAATAAGTGCTTAAGTCCCATGACTTCATTTGGGACTTAAGCACATGCTTAGTGCTGTCCTGCATAGTGATACTTTCATGAACGAGGGCCATATTCTGTCTTGCTGCTGTTCTTGAAACTCTGATTACATGGTCAAATATTTACATTACTATATGCACAAATAGATTTAAAAGAGCTTGTGAAGAACAATAGATCCAGAAGGGTCAAGCTAGTTATTTGATCATAGGAAAGTTTGAAGCTGAAATGGAGCAAGATTTACTAGATACTCCTGGCCAAATTCTGCTCTGAGGCGCACTGAGTGCACCACTATCTCACTCAATAGGACTGCGCCACTATAAATGGAAGCAGAATCTGGGTCATAAGCTTTTTAGGAATTGATTGTATTTTCTGATGACTAGCTACCTTACCTCTGAGGTCACAATTCCAATAGAGAGGAAGGAAGGGCAGTGGGAAGTAAGGAGAAGAGGGAGAAAAAAACAAGAAAGGGATTGGAAAGATTGGCCGACTTTTAGAGAAACAGGTTGGGTGAGGTAGTATCTTTTAATGGACCAACTTCTGTTGGTGAGAGAGACAAACTTTCGAGCCACACAGAGCTCTTCTTCAAGTCTAGGAAAAGGTACTAATATTCTGGGACTGACCTGGCTACAGCTACATACAACAATGGCCGACTTATAATTGGACAACACAACAAAAGAGGGAGAATGGACCAAGCTCATTCCCCTCATGTTTAACAAATGTAGCATTCACTCTGACACTAAAAGCAACATTTTAAAAAGGATAGCTAGGTGAACTGAAGCAGGTTGTACAAACCCAATGAGGTCTTTGAAGTGGGAAGCCTGCATTGTAGGCTGGGTAGAGAGCAAATGTGTATGAATGAGTTTTACAAGCTGTAAGTGCTGTAGCTTGTAAGCAATGTCAGAGTGGAGCAGTCAAACCCTACTGGACATGTTAGATTTCTTTTTTTTCCCCTCCTTCTTTTCTGTCTTGAAGTATTTCAGTGACAACTATATTAAAAACACTGCAGTTCACTTCTCAGTAGAATAGGCTTTCGTGTGGATTTTCTTAAAATGACCCAATATCTGATCTGAAAGACAGCTTCTACACTAACACAGTGCCTTCTAGCACCATGCTGAAACATTCATTCAAACCTGACTAACAGGGAATAGTGCTAGCTACCGAATCAGCAACACCACTTCCTCCTGCACGTTGGATTTCTTTAAAAAGAGGCCACAGAGCCAAGTATAGACCAGGTTTGTTTGATGCAGCTTCACTCATAAAATCTGATGAGATCACATCATTTGGTGCTATGGCCGCAGGTCCTACTCATAAACAACATGCATTTGTCTCTGTGGTGACGTATTATGCATCCTCTTTGGTGGGAAAATGGTCAGGGCTAATGTACTCAACATTTTACCCATGCTACTCATGTGGGGCAGTGCTAACTGCCAGTTTGTCCGCTTTCTCTGAGCTGGTCTTACTGATTGGCTATTGTCTGAAAATCAGGCAGCAGTTAGCGTTCTGATTAACACAAAGATTTTTAATTGCCACTTCCCTTGAAATTGTTAGGAGGTAAGAACACAGATGGAGGTTTTACAACAACCTCCTTTTCAGGGGCTAATTGGAATACTAAATGGAGAAAAAACAGATGAATGCATTGGATTTTGACCATTGAAGTACTTGTGGGCCCACACAGGAAGGCAGACCCACTCATAAGTGAGTCCAAGTTCCCACTCTCCTGGATAGACAGGAGCTGAAAAGGGACTTGATGTTGGTCTTTTCTGGTTGCATTAAGAATGAGCCAGCTTGCAATATTTAGGGAGCTTTTCACTCATTTTAACTTGAAGCTGATATCTGGTGAGATTGTGTTTGTGTTTTTGAGATGGGCAAGAAAGTTGCAATTATTACATGTTCATATAGCCCTAGGCCAGATGCTGCTAGAGATCTGTATAACAGTGGATGGGAGGCTAAATCTGTGCTTTCTGTAAAATATCACTACTGCTCTTTCTCTCTGTGTTTTTTCTTTAATGAGGCATGCACATAGCACTGGGCTGCACACTGCACACCGGAGAACAGACTGCAGAGCTTTGAAACATAAATGTAGTTTCTTCCTTCTCTCCCTGGAATTTTCTCATTTCTATTTGTTTTCATTAGCAGAAATGAAAACAAATGAAGGCATGCAATCCTCAATGGGGAAGAACTGCTGCAAGCCCAATGGTTAATATCTTGAGCATTTTATTACTTCTATAGTATCTAGCTGTCTGAGCAAAGTTTGGCTAGCTCTAGACTTGCAGGGAGCCAGAGGGACATTGTTTTAAATTATGCCACAATGGGAAGCTCCTGGGCAATCAAATCCAGAGAAAATGTCAGATTATTTTCAATCACATGGCTGTATTGCTGAGCGAAAGCTATCACAGCTCTCTTCCCCTTCCATTGCCTTTTTGTCCCAACCAACTCACTACCCAACCTCGTTTTAGAGTCCAGATGTCTGTTTACATGAACTCATTGGGTCAGAAGCTCAGCTGATAAAAAGTGGCATAGCTCCATTGACGTTAATGGCATTATGACGATTGACATCATCTGAGAATCTGGTGCCATATTTTGTATTAGTTCTATTGCACCAAGAACTTGAGTCCCTCCAACAGTCTCTAAATTCATTTATGTTCTTTGTCCAGTCCTGTTGAATACACTAAATTTGATCCCTTCTTCTGTTAACCCAACTGCCTTTTTCAGTGATCCCATTTACCAAATGTCACTTATCCTCCAAATTACAGCAACGTAGAGAAGAGTACCTCAATATGTGGGACATCACTTATTTCACATGCAAAGGGTTCTGATTTTTGTGCATGTCACTGCAATTGTATTTGTATTTCTTACACTTGACTATATTTATTGCTCGTATTTTTCTGGGCCTTTCTAAATGTCTTGGGTGAGCAATTTATGGGGCTGAAATAACAAGAGACTTATTTTTATGCTATTTCAGTTCCTGGTTGGTGAAAACAGCATGAGAAGAGCAGCTCCTGCATTATTTCAGCACCATAAATGACTCTCTGAGGCATTAAAAAGATCCCAGGAAGAACAAATCCAAAGAGTAAGGAAGGTAGGTTTATTGGAGTTTACCCTAATACAGATTTTTCTGAAAGTAAACACAACAAGGATCGCTCTCTCTCTCTCCCCCTTCCTCCTCCCATCTCCAGTAAGGAAAGCAAAGAAAACAGGCAACTCAATGACTGGGGAGAGGATATGGAATGTAAAGGTCCAGATTGGAGCTGGTCATTCTTTTTCATTCAAACATTTTTTTTTTAATGGCCTCTTTTCAAAACTGGAAAATTTCACAAAAAGCTTCCAGTTTTTCAAAATCATCTGGTTTTTCCACTGAAAATGGAAATGTCAATGGTTTGAAATTTTGGGGATTTGAAATGTAAAAAAATCTCTTGCAAAAAATGTAAAAAAAAAAAATCAGATTTGAAACAAAGTGATGTTAACATTTCATTTTTTTCCTTCACAAAACCCATTTTCTTTGTTTCCCAACCAACTCCATTGCAGCTCCTCAGCTGCATAAACTGGCATACTTCTCACCCTGCACCAGCTGAAAGGCAGGCACATCATTTTTTGTTCTGAAGCTATACCTTGTAAGGAATAAAACCCACAGAAAAAATTGTAGCGACTCCTTTACTTTCCCTCAACTCTTGCTCTTTGAGGCATAATTACAAAGGTTCCTTTTCTGCAGAAAAGGTCAGAAATACACTAACAATTATAAGAAGTTGGCATAATATGTTTACAGTAGATCCACAGAAAACTAAGGTGTGGCAGGCAACTCCAAGGATGGGTTGGGGAGTAGGTGATGGCTACATTAAACCCATTGTAGAGGATGAAACTTGCTGACCCTGTCAGAGACCATGTAGTTTTACATTTCTTTGCATGTTCCTACAGACTAGGGGCAGGAGTGTACAACAGTAATTAGTGATAGTTTTTCAATACTCTTGCTTCTTGAAATGTAGCTAGGGTGACCAGACAGCAAGTTTGAAAAATCGGGACAGGGGGTGGGGAGTAATAGGAGCCTATATTAGAAAAAGACCCCAAAATCGGGACTGTCCCTATAAAATCGGGACATCTGGTCACCCTTAATTTGTACCCCTCCCCCCCCCACAATTGTTTGCTAATGACCCTTATAAACCTGGAAATCCATTGACATATTTATGTTATGCCATACCCAAGTGCAGATGTTTTTCTGTTGTACATTAAGTTTTGATTCCAGGGCATCATGATTATCACTTTGTCTCTTCCCTGACTATTCCCACACTTGTACAGACTCCCATTTTTGTATTCTGCAGATCTTCTGTGTGGTACTTTTTCCTCAGTAAACAGTGAGGCATCATGCAAAGATAGAGGTTTTGGCTATTGCTTGAGCTCTGGAGGTTTTGTATTAAGATACCATTTCCTGAACCCCATGGCCCTAAAACTAGATTTGAATCTCTGTGTCCCTGAATCAATTGGGCCAGTATCTTCCTTGAATCATTTCCCTGCTTGTAACACTAGGTCACATTGCACAAAGAAGATTCACATACAGTGAAGACCTGATTCTGTGCAGACCTGGCTGTGGCTGGTTCCAGCCAGCCAGCTCGAAGTAGTTTCCCTTTCTTTGACCTCTTGTAAAGCAGCAAGCAATTCAGCGCTCCAATTCTAAGAGTTTTTCTTTTGTGGTGGTGGTGTTTTTGCAGCCAGGAGTTAAAAATTACAACACCTACCAGTACATTTTAGCTATCTCCAGGATAACAATAGGTTATCTGAATGACATTTATCTCTGAAAAGAATTTCCATTGATCCAACATGTAAGCTTTAAATAACAGAACACTGAAAAGAACAGGGTTCAGACACAAAATTGTTCCTATTACGGAAAAGGCTGGAGTAGAAAAATGTTAGAAAAAAGGCATGATATTCTAATATTACCAATTTACTTACAATGCCTTGTCAAACAACTATATGCCATTGTCAGAGGGACAGGAATGCAAAAGGAAGAGCTATGTACTGCTGAGTTTGTGGCAGACAGGAGAGTAGAGCTGGGTGGGAACCAGCATTTTTGTTTCAAAATCTGCATCCATCATGATGTTGAATTGATGGGGAGAAAATAAATTCCTGTTGAATAGATGCAGAAATAGACTTCTCTGTGAAAGAACTAGTCATTTCCCTTTGAGACCTTCTTTGTTTCAAAAGGCAGTTTCATTTAAGTCCTTCGTCAACAACTGGATGATGTCCTACCCAGCCACATCCTTTACAAGAAACTGTAAAGCCTTTCATAAAGCTTCATGAGGCTCTTGTGTAAATTCAATGAAAAAAATAAAAATAAACCTATGTTAATTTTTTGACTCTTGAATTTTATGCACTTTAATTCTCCCCCTTAAGTTTCCCAAAACAACCTTCACTGGTCACATTTGCACATACATAGTAATTTTGGATGACTATTTTTGTAGAAGGTTGCAGCAGCAGGATTGAGTCTGACCTGATTCTTACTCTAAGGGTATGTCTACACTGTAGTGTAAACCCAGGGTTAGTAGCAATCAAGTTAGCAGACCCAGGGTTTGTTTACCTAGGGCTTGAGCATCTACACTCATTTGTAACCCCAGGTTAGGAACTGTTGAATCCTGAGTCCCAACCTGGGGCTCCAGAGTTCCTCTTGCATTATGCAGGCCCAAATCCAACCACCCATATCCCAGACTTCCTAGCACCATCCCAACATGTGGCTGCTCTAGCCCTTTGTTTGTGGTGTAATGTGGAAAAACTTGACTGTCCAAACAACTTGACTGTTCAGAGGACAAAGAAAGTCAGTCTGTGGGATTGTGGGATACTTTTGGTGGGCTTCCAGAGCATGAGTCCAGTGGGGCTGGGTCTACACTGCTAAGCAATAGGGTTTAAAGCTTGGGTCCTGGCTTGACTCAGGCTTGGACACTTCACCCCTGTGGGGTCCTGGGATCCTGGATCCAAGCCCTGGTTAGAGCAATTTGTCTGTAGACAGAAGAGGGATTAGGTTTGAGCCTGAGCTCAAACTCTGGGCTTCCATTGCAATGTAGATATACCCTAAAGGATCTGGGTATTAATAGGTGAAAAGAGAAAAAGTTCATTCCAGTCGGATTCCAGTTTTAGAGTCCTAACGAGAATCAAAACACTGGGGGGCTCTGAAGAATGTTATGGTACCCAGAAGATTTAAAGGGTTTGGTAATGTCAGAGGCATCTATATAGCATATCAGTGTTGGGGTCATTTTCAAAGGCAACAGGGGCTCTGATCCTAGCTTTGAATGTATTTCTGTTCCTGGTCAACACAAGCTGTATCATGATCTGGTGATCATGGCCTGAAAGGGACTAAAGTATCATACAACACTCTACCCTAGCAATGACATTAATAGAGTATCACTAAAATAAACGGATATAAGTTTTTGCCCAGTTACTTCCTCACTTTATGGCTCTCAAAGTCTCAAGTTGTTTAATGCCTTTTGGAATGAAACAGCTGACTACAACTGATGAACTAAGGAGTTTCATGATCCATTCATTTTCTTTGGAGCAATTATGTGAGGATACTGCACTTCATAAGAAAGAAAAGGCACTGCGTGAAAGATAGGTTAAGTAGGGAAATCTAGGGTAAATAGAAAGAGACCCCGCTCTCCTATTACAGATATATTTTCTTCTTTTACATGAGGACTCATTTGCAAATATCTATTGATGCCTGTCCATTGTTCAGGAACTTGGGCAGATTTAAAGTCCTAGTCCAGAACTGCAACAGTGCAGATGTACCCGCTTCCTTACATACCAATATCCCAACCACATGCAGACTGATGAACACACAAAAAATCTTATCACAATAAAATCTCAGCATCTCAGCAGAATATTGCATTCTATGAATGGGAAAATATCACAATTCATTACAATACAGACAAGATAAAGATTTCCTCTTTCATGTCTGCCACTATATGTGGGTATAAAATATTCTCTCCAGTATTAAAGAATTCTTCCTGGCTCACTTGATTCTGATAAAGCAGGTAGCATCATCTGCAAACGTTCAACCACTGATATTCATTCGTCCTTGCGTTTATTATATACACTTATATCCTCTTGGATGCTAAAAAGATGTGCCTTTGAGCTGAATGGTTTTCAACAGTTTTGT
>NW_020664375.1:2953415-2996359 GCF_002925995.2 Terrapene triunguis
GGCCAAAATTGTTTTTGCCTTGGGCGGCAAAAATCCTAGAGCCGGCCCTGCTAATAACTCACTGATCATTCATGGGAATATGAGTGGGAGTTCTGTCGGAGGAGAAGGTATTTGTATTTGTATGTGTGGAGGCTTGTAGGGGCAGTGTGTTGGGAGAGAGGCTGAGCCCTATTTAGGGGGCGGGGCTTCTCTGACTAGGAGTCCTATAAAGGTAGCCAGTCAGTCAGGCAGCAGCACAGACAGCTGCAGCGACACAGGAGCCAGCAAACAGAGCTGTAAACAGGGGAGTTTGGGGGAAGACTAAGAGAGGAAGGCAGAGGAACAGACAGGTTAGTGAAGGGAGTGTGTGGTGTTCTGGCAGTGTTTTGGTCTCATTGGGGGTTTAGTTTTGCTGTGGGAGGTGGTGCTTTGGTTTGGTTTGTGTTTCCCAGACTTACAGGATTTAGGTGGGAAGGCTGTGACAGATACAGAGGCAGCAGTGGTAGTGACCCAAGCAGTGGAAAACACAATGAAGATGACTGGATGTGGAAGCTGCGGTATGTACATAATCCTGCAGGGGGTACCTGGAAAGAGTTTCGTCTGCATGAAGTGCCACCTGATAGATCTGATGGAAGAAAAGATCCGAGGATTGGAGATGCAGGTGGAAACTCTGGTTGAGTTTAGAAGGGGGTTTGAGCAGATGATGGAGCAAAGACATGAGGAGGCTGAAGGAAAAAGCTCTGCTTGTAAATGGAAGCAGGACCAAAGAACTCTGAGGGGAGACTGCTGGGTGAGGAAAGTGGACAGTAGAGGCATGTGACTAAGAGAACCAGGCAGAGGAAAAGACAGGTTAGTAAAGGAGAAATAGAGCTCAGGAACAGGTCTGCGGAGTTGGAAAATGAAGAAGGGGCACAGCAGGTGGTCACTGAAGGTGAGAGTGCCAGGAAGAAGAGAAGAGACGCTTGTCCTATAGAAAGAGGGGAAGAGTCAATGGAGATAACACCACCAAATAAGAGCCCCAGGAGGATAAAGGATGGGTTGCAGAGGATTGCAACGGAGAATAGGAATCGAGAGGAGTTGCAGCCAAAGGGAACAGGGGATAGACCGGAGAATCACACCATCACTAGGAAAAGGCAGGTCTACATGATTGGGGACTCCTTACTGAGAAGAATAGACAGGCCTGTAACCAGAGCTGATCCAGAGAACAGAACGGTGTGCTGTCTACTGGGTGCTAAGATACGGGATGTGGACCTGAGGCTGAAGAGGATCCTAATGGGAGCGGGAAAGAATCCACTGATTGCCCTTCATGTGGGAACAAATGAACATATCAAGGGAGACTATGCCAGGCTGGGGAAGACGCTTAAGGAAATCGAGGCTCAGGTGATTATCAGTGGGATTCTGCCTGTTCCTAGAGAAGGGCAACAAAGGTGTGACAAGATTATGACGATCAACAGATGGCTCAGGCAGTGGTGCTATAAGGAGGGATGTATGGGATGTATGGCCACTGGGAGGCTTTCATGGACAGAGGACTGTTCTCTCAGGATGGACTTCACCTGAGTAGGAAGGGAAATAGACTTCTAGGATGGAGGCTGGCACAACTGATTAAAAGAGCTTTAAACTAGGAATTTGGGGGAGATGGTTGGGAGATGTCCAGGTAATCTCCACGCCGGATTTTAACATTGAGAGGGAAGAAAACGAAGTAAGAAAGGATACAGCCGTGGGTTGGAGAATGGACATAAGGAGGAAGGGTAGTGTAGATACCAGTCTAATAGGTGATACTGGTGGTAGAATGTCTGTGCCTAATTGGATAAAGAATGTGAGCGAAGCCAAACAGCAAAAATTAAGATGTTTGTACACCAATGCGAGGAGCCTAGGTAACAAAATGGAGGAACTAGAGCTATTGGTGCAGGAAGTAAAACCAGATATTATAGGGATAACAGAGATATGGTGGAATAGTAATCATGACTGGAGTACAGGTATTGAAGGGTATGTGCTGTTTAGAAAAGACAGAAATAAAGGCAAAGGTAGTGGAGTAGCACTGTATATCAGTGACGAGGTAGACTGTAAAGAAATAAGAAGTGATGGAATGGATAAGACAGAGTTTGTCCGGGCAAAAATCACATTGGGGAAGAAAGCTACCAGAGCCTCCCCTGGGATAGTGCTTGGGGTGTGCTATAGAGCACCGGGATTGATTTGGATATGGATAGAGACCTCTTTAATGTTTTTAATGAAGTAAATACTAATGGGAATTGTGTGATCATGAGAGACTTTAACTTCCCAGATATAGACTGGAGGACAAGTGCTAGTAATAATAATAGGGCTCAGATTTTCCTGGATGCGATAGCTGATAGATTCCTTCACCAAGTAGTTGATGAACCAACAAGAGGGGATGCCATTTTAGATTTGGTTTTGGTGAGTAGTGAGGACCTCATAGAAGAAATGGTTGTAGGGGACAACCTTGGTTCAAGCGATCATGAGCTAATTCAGTTTAAACTAAAAGGAAGGATAAACAAAAATAGATCTGTGACTAGGGTTTTTTTTATTTCAAAAGGGCTAATTTAAAAAAAAATTAAGGAAATTAGTTAGGGAAGTGAATTGGACTGAAGAACTTGTGAATCTAAAGACCTGGAATTACTTCAAGTCAAAGTTGCAGAAACTATCAGAAGCCTGCATCCCAAGAAAGGGGAAAAAATTCATAGGCAGGAATTGTAGACCAAGCTGGATGAGCAAGCATCTCAGAGAGGTGATTAAGAAAAAGCAGAAAGCCTACAAGGAATGGAAGATGGGAGGGATCAGCAAGGAAAGCTACCTTATTGAGGTCAGAACATGTAGGGATAAAGTGAGAAAAGCCAAAAGCCATGTAGAGTTGGACCTTGCAAAGGGAATTAAAACCAATAGTAAAAGGTTCTATAACCATATAAATAAGAAGAAAACAAAGAAAGAAGAAGTGGGACCGCTAAACACTGAGGATGAAGTGTAGGTTAAGGATAATCTAGGCATGGCCCGATATTTAAACAAATATTTTGCCTCAGTCTTTAATGAGGCTAATGAGGATCTTAGGGATAATGGTAGGATGACAAATGGGAATGAGGATATGAAGGTAGATATTACCACATCCGAGGTAGAAGCCAAACTCAAACAGCTTAATAGGACTAAATCGGGGGGCCCAGATAATCTTCATCAAGAATATTAAAGGAACTGGCACATGAAATTGCAAGCCCATTAGCAAACATTTTTAATGAAGCTGTAAACTCAGGGGTTGTACTGTATGACTGGAGAATTGCTAACATAGTTCCTATTTTTAAAAAAGGAAAAAAAAGTGATCCGGGTAACTACAGGCCTGTTAGTTTGACATCTGTAGTATGCAAGGTCTTGGAAAAAATTTTGAGGAAGAAAGTAGTTAAGGACATTGAGGTCAATGGTAATTGGGACAAAATACAACATGGTTTTACAAAAGGTAGATCGTGCCAAACCAACCTGATCTCCTTCTTTGAGAAGGTAACAGATTTCTTAGACAAAGGAAACGCAGTGGATCTAATTTACCTTGATTTCAGTAAGGCATTTGATATGGTTCCATATGGGGAATTATTAGCTAAATTGGAAAAGATGGGGATCAATATGAAAATTGAAAGATGGATAAGGAACTCGTTAAAGGGGAGACTACAATGGGTCATACTGAAAGGTGAACTGTCAGGCTGGAGGGAGGTTACTAGTGGAGATCCTCAGGGATCGGTTTTAGGACCAATCGTATTTAATCTTTTTATTACTGACCTTGGCACAAAAAGTGGGAATGTGCTAATAAAGTTTGCGGATGACACAAAGCTGGGAGGTATTGTCAATACAGAGAAGGACCGGGATATCATACAGGAAGATCTGGATGACCTTGTAAACTGGAGTAATAGTAATAGGATGAAATTTAATAGTGAAAAGTGCAAGGTTAGGGTTAAGGATTAATAACAAGAATTTTTGTTATAAAGTGGGGACGCATCAGTTGGAAGTGACAGAGGAGGAGAAGGACCTCGGAGTATTGGTTGATCACAGGATGACTATGAGCCGCCAATGTGATATGGCCATGAAAAAAGCTAATGCGGTCTTGGGATGCATCAGGCGAGGTATTTCCAGTAGCGATAAGGAGGTGTTAGTACAAGACACTGATGAGACCTCATCTGGAATACTGTGTGCAGTTCTGGTCTCCCATGTTTAAGAAGGATGAATTCAAACTGGAACAGGTTCAGAGAAGGGCTACTAGGATGATCCGAGGAATGGAAAACCTGTCTTATGAAAGGAGACTCAAAGAGCTTAGCTGTTTAGCCTAACCAAAAGAAGGCTGAGGGGAGATATGATTGCTCTCTATAAATATATCAGAGGGATAAATACCAGGGAGGGAGAGGAATTATTTAAGCTCAGTACCAATGTGGACACAGGAACAAATGGATATAAACTGGCCATCAGGAAGTTTAGACTTGAAATTAGATGAAGGTTTCTAACCATCAGAGGAGTGAAGTTCTGGAACAGCCTTCCCAGGGGAGTAGGGGCAAGACATATCTGGCTTCAAGACTAAGCTTGATAAGTTTATGGAGGGGATGATATGATGGGATAGCCAAATTTTGGCAATTAATTGATCTTTGACTATTAGCGGTAAATATGCCCAATGGCCTGTGATGGGATGTTAGATGGGGTGGGATCTGAGTTAGTACAGAGAATTCTTTCCTGGGTGTCTGGCTGGTGAGTCTTGCCCACATGCTCAGGGTTTAGCTGATTGCCATACTTGGGGTCGGGAAGGAATTTTCCTCCAGGGCAGATTGGCAGAGGCCCTGGGGTTTTTTTACTTTCCTCTGCAGTGTGGGGCACGGGTCACTTGCTGGAGGATTCTCTGCACCTTAAAGTCTTTAAACCATGATTTGAGGACTTCAATAGCTCAGACATAGGTTAGGGAGTGGGTGGGTGAGATTCTGTGGCCTGCGTTGTGCAGGAGGTCAGACTAGATGATCATAATGGTCCCTTCTGACCTTAAAGTCTATGATTCTATGTTCTGGCATGATGTATGTAGATGGTGGATTTTAAGAGTTATGGATATATACTAGAATTATGACTAAAGTGTGTTTAAACCAGGCATGCCAGGGGGTTGGTAAACAGGTCTGCACTAGACAAGAGAATACGTTTTCCCCACCCAGGAGTTACTTCCGATGCACTTTGAAAGACAATGAAAATGTATTTACATATTTTATAAACAGACCCATCAAGCCACAAGGGGTGGATATAAACCTCACACTAACAAGTTGGGAAGGAGACAGTGTGGCATCTATTCCCCAGCAGGAGAAAGAAGCTTGGCCTGGGTTTTACTTTTCAGAAGAATCCATTTCAAAGGTTTACTGGTCTATAAAGGCAGCAGGGCTCAGCTTCAAGTGATAAACAATAGAATCAACTGATTGTATAAAATATTGTGTTATAAAAATGTATATAGAGTGAGGTCTTTTCGGAAAGCTAATGACACACTGGTGATGAATATCATTGTGAAATGGCTGCATTGACATTATACGAGGAAATATGGATTCTTGATATTATGTTTTACAATCTGTGTCCCAGTGAAGGGGGAAACAGGTCCCTCCCAGACCTGTCTCAAATGAGATTAAAGCAAGGTATGACCAGAAAAAATGGAAGCCCCATTTACACAGAAATAATACAGGTGGATGGGAAGCCCGCATAAAGGAAAGAATAGCATGAGGTCATCCTGCCTCTTGAAACAAGTTCATTGAACTTTGGAAGATATAAGCAAGGACAGAAGCCATCTTTGGCATCCATCTCTAGACAGACACAAGGGACCAGAGCTCTTGCAAACTGAGAAAGATGAGTCCTTCACCCCAGGGGTATTGAAGTCTCTGGAATTGTATATAGGTGAGAAACCTTCTTAGGCAAAGATCTTTAATCTAACAAAACAAGGGAAGCCAACACCTTGTACTTTTGTGGAAGGTCCTATATGAGGGAAAGTCATCCATGGCTGGGGAGAAGAGTGTCTGGTGAGAGAAACCATCTTGAACACAGCCTGTATGTTGCTAGATTAAGTTTTAGACTTTTAGATGCGTGTTTTCACTTTTATTTGTTTGTAACCCTTTCTAACTTTACTTCTTTTATTTGGCATCACTTAAGCTATGTACTGTTGTTAATAAATTTGTTTGATTTTTGTACTATATACCAATGCTGTGTGGTGTTTAAATAAAAGGTTGTGTTTAGCCCCATTAAGTTAATGAGCTGTGATGTGCTTTTTGTCTCATTTGTTCCTCTAAAGAAAGATATTATTTCTCTGAACTCTCCAGGAGCAGGGTGAACATTGCAGAGCACATGGTTTTGGGGAAATTCAGGACTGGAAGTATGTTGGGGTCACCTTACTGGTTGTAATGTAACTGATACTGGTGGAAGCCAGAGTAGGGCTGTAGACAGGCAGCTGGGGTCAGAGGTGCTGAACCAGAGCGGTCTAGCACATAGACACTCAGGGTGTGACCCGCATGCTAGTAGGCTGGTTGTGAGCAACCCAGGCTGGGATCTACAACATCAAAGCATTGAGAGGCACCCAGGGTTAGAGGGCAAGTGGTGACACAGTCCCTCACTGGTCTGGATTGCACCCCAAACCCCATGAACCCTGTCATGGTAGTGACATTGCATGGTAAGTGTCTGGAATCCCTTGCAATGAAGTGGAGAAGTGCTGATGACATCAGGAGGATCAAGAGTTAAAAGATAGGAAACAAAGGATAGGAATAAGTGGTCAGTTTTCACGGTGGAGAGAGGTATATAGCATGATTCCTCATGGCTATGTACTGGGACCTGTGCTGTTCAACATATTCATAAATGATCTGGAAAAGGGGGGTAAACAGTAAGACTGTGTGACAAAATGGCCAGTGAAATTCAATGTTGATAAATGCAAAGTAATGCACATTGGAAATCATTATCCCAACTATACATACAAAATAATGGGGTCTAAATTAGCTGTTAGCACTCAAGAAAGATCTTGGAGTAACTGTGGGTCTGAAAACATCTGCTCAGTGTACAGCAGCTATCAAAAGAAACTAACAATGTTAGAAACCATTAAAAAAGTGATAGATAACACAAAATATGATGATGCCACCATATAAATCCATGGTACGCACACATCTTGAATGCTGTGTGCGGTTCTCGTCGCCTCATCTCGAAAAAGATATATTAGAATTGGAAAAAGTTCAGAGAAGGGCAACAAAAATGATGAGGGGTATGGAATAGCTTCCATATGAGGAGAGATTAAAAAGACTGCGACCCTTTAGCATAGAAAAGAGACAACTAATGAGGGGGAGGGAGAGGCTATGATAGAGGTCAATAAAATCATGAATTCTGTGGAGAAAAAGTGTTATTTACCCCTTCACATAACATAAGAACCCAATGATATTAATAGGAGCAGGTTTAAAACAAACATAAGGATGCACGTTGTCTGAAGAAGTACTGTCAACCTGTGGAATACGTTGCCATGGGATGTTATGAAGACCAAAAGAATAACTGTGTTTAAAAAAGAATTAGATAACCTCATGGAGGATAGGTCCATCAATAGCTGTTAGCCAAGATGGTCAGGGATGCAACCCCATGCTTCAGATGACCCTAAGCCTCTGACTGTAGGAAGCTGGAACTGGACGACAGAGAATGGATCACTCAATAATTGCCCTGTTCTGTTCATTCCCTCTGAAGCATCTGGGACGGGCCACTGTCGGAAGACAACATACTGGGCTAGGTGGACCATTGTTTTGAACCAGGGCTGGTCTACACTACGAGGTTAGGTCGAATTTAGCCGTGTTAGGGTGATTTTATAAGCAATGCGGCTACACAACCAACCCCATTCCGTTGACCTAAAGGGCTCTTAAAATCGACTGCTGTACTCCTCCCTGACGAGGGGAGTAGCGCTAAAATCGACCTTCTTGGTTCGAATTTGGGGTAGTGCAGATGCAGCGTTGTGCAATTCGACAGTATTGGCCTCCGGGAGCTATCCCAGAGTGCTCCAATGTGACCACTCTGAACAGCACTTTCAACTCCGATGCACTAGTCAGGTACACAGGAAAAGCACCGGGAACTTTTGAAATTCATTTAATTGAATTTCATGGTCAGTTTGACAAGCTCAGAAGCACAAGTGACCATGCAGTCCCAGAATCGCAAATGCGCTCCAGCATGGAGCAAATGGGAGACACTGGATCTCATTGCTGTATGAGGAGAAGAATCTGTGCAGGCAGAACTCCGATCAAAAAGAAGAAATGCTAATATATATGCCAAAATCGCACAGGGCTACACCAGGGACATACAGCAGTGCTGTGTGAAAGTTAAGGAGCTCAGGCAAGCCTACTACAAGACAAAGGAGGCAAACGGTCGCTCTGTGTCAGAGCCCCATTCATGCCACTTCTATGATCAGCTGCGTGCCATTCTAGGGGGCGACCCTACCAGTACCCCACCACTGTCCATGGACACCTGCAAGGGGGAGTCTCACGCAACAAGGAGGAGGATTTTGTGGATGAGGAGGAGGAGAATGCGCAGCAGGCAAGCAGAGAATCCGTTTTCCCCGGTAGCCAGGACCTTTTCCTCACCCTGGAGCCAATACCCTCCCAAGGCGGGTTCCCAGACCCTGAAGGCGGAGAAGACACCTCTGGTGAGTGCACATTTGTAACTAAGCTACAGGGGTTAAAAGCAATTGTGTTTAATGTTTCATTTGCCCTGAACAATTGGGATGCATTCACGGCCAGTACAGCTACTAGAAATGTCTGTTAATGTGTCTAGGGATGGAGCTGAGTGGGCTCCATGCTTGCTGTGCTATGGCGTCTGCATGGGTAACCCAGGAAAAAAGGCGTGAAATGATTATTTGCCATTGCTTTCAAGGAGGGAGGGAAGGAGGAAGGGAGGGAGGGGAGACTGAAGACATATACCCAAAACCACCCGCGACAATGTTTTTTCCCCATCAGGCATTGGGAGCTTAACCCAGAATTCCAATGGGCAGCGGGGACTGTGGGATAGCTACTCACAGTGCACCACTCCATGAGTCGATGCTAGTCACAGTACTGAGGACGCACTCCACCGACCTACTGAGCTTAGTGGAGACATACCCGATCGACTGTATAAAATCGCTTTCTAAAGATCGACCTAATTTTGTAGTGTAGACATACCCGCAGTAAGGACATTCTCATGTTATTAAGAACACTGAAGATGAGGTCAGGCTATGGTTGGAGGTTGTGAAGGGGTGCCCTTGCTGTTATTGGTCTGTTCTAGGAACAATGAAAGGCCACCTCAAGAACAGAGCTGCAGGTGGTAGCCACAGTGGGAGGGCTGTGCAGTGGAGAAGAGAACACTGGAATCTCGGTACCTGGGATGCTCTATATCCTGATGACTCCTGGGAGCAGCTGGAAGCCCTGGCTTTCTCCCCATGTTTGCAAAATCATTTCCATGATATCTTAATCTCCTGGAAATAGGTAGGGCCATACTCATTTGGGAGCCTAACATTACTGTACTGAATACAATTTACTATTAATCATGGGTAAGGCTGTGTCTCTATCACGGAGGTCATAAAAGTTGCAGATTACGGATTTCCGTGACCTCCATGACTTTTGCAGCGGCCGGTGCGGCTGGCTCAGGGGCTGCCCAAACACTCGGGCAGCCCCTGGGCCAGCAGCAGTTTGAGTGTTGGAGGGGGCTCAGGGCTGGGTCAGGAGGTTGAGGTGTGGGGCAGCGCTTAGCTGCGAGGGGTCTCCCCGGAGGCGGCCAGCATCTCCTGACATAGGCAGAGGGGTCAGGGGTCTCTGCGCACTGTCCCTGCTTGCAGGCACTGCCCCCACTGCTCTCAGTGGCTGTGGTCCTTGGCCAATGGGAGCTGGACTCGTGGCGGGGGCAGTGCGCATAGCCCCCATGGCCTTCCCTCCTCCTAGGAGCTGCAGGGATACATGGAGCCAGATAGGGAGCCTGCCAGCCCCGCCAACCTCCTACACCCGCACCAGCGGGGGTCCTGGGCCGTGCACCACCGCCTCTCCCCACAGCGCCAGCAGGGGTCCAGCACCTGCCCCCCCCCCCCCCCAGTTACTAAAATGTAGCCTCAATTATGGGCCAAATTTGAAAAAAAAGGCCTCTAATTTTGCACCTACACTTATGTGCCTGCCATGAACTGTGGAAACAAATTATGAAAGGTTGACATAATTATTTGATTGCACCCACAAATCATACAGTTATAGGTCTGCATTTGATCATTATGCTCACAATTGACTGTGCTCACAGCTCATTATGAGCATAGGTGCTGGAACTAGGGGTGCTTGAAGTGGTTTCCATCATATACAGGGTTTACAGTTTTGTTCAATGGCTCTGAGCACCTGTGACGAAGTGGGAATGTTCATAATGTTTTCACTGAATACTGTGTGTGTGCCTCAGTTTCCCCTACGCAGTTCTTAAGTATCTAGGTGGTGGGATAAGGGTGAGTGGTTGTTGCAGAGCCCTGGAGGACCAGTGCAATGGTGTCTGCACTGAGAATGGCTGACGCCCTTTCTCCTGGCAGCTGATGGCCTGGTCCCCTCCTCTGCAAAGGTGCCAACTGAAGGTGTTGGAGAACAAAGAGATCAGGTGTCTTCCTGGCCCGGGAAAGAGACAAAGGCCAGAGGAGGGGCTGAAGGGGTTTTCAGTTTGGAGCTGGTTGGGGGAAACGGAGGGAGCTCCAGGGCTGAGGTCTAAGCTCTCTGCCCCCGCAAGATGGACCTGACTGAGAGGGTCCTGTTGTCTGTACCTATAAGCTCTGTGTTGGACTGTGTTCCTGTTAGGGTTACCAGACAGCAAATGTGAAAAATCGGGATGGCGGTGGGGGGTAATAGGAGCCTATATAAGAAAAAGACCCCAAAAATTGGGACTGTCCCTATACAATCGGGACATCTGGTCACCCTAGTTCCTGTCATCTAATAAACCTTCTGTTTTACTGGCTGGCTGAGAGTCACGGTGAATCGCAGGAAGTGGGGGGTGCAGGGCCCTGACTCCCCACACTCCATGACACACCCCTGCTATAAACCTTATTCCAGCAGCCCTGCTTGTTTGGCCATATCCCTTTATGCAACCCCCAGTTTTCCTGCCTTCCATTTAGAATATTGGAAGCTCTTTACATGTTCTTTTAGATGTCTCAACAAACATATTTCACTTTTATGCTCTGTTGAAACTCATGATGGAGTAAGTCCAATGAACAACCTCATTAGGTAGGGGATAATATCAGACAGGCATACTCAGAGCACAGTTCCTCTAATTTCGCACACTAACACCATTTGATCAAGACTGCAGCTAGTCAGAAAAAAATTTGAACCTTTTAATTTTCCTTTTCAAAATGACTTTTCATTTCACATTGTTTAGTTTTAGTTTTAACATAATATAAAACATCAAATTTGGAATGAAATGTTTAGATTTTATTAACATGAAACATTTCAATTGACCCAAAACATTTTTTCAAATTTTGTTTCGCAGGAAATTTTGAAATGGTTTTGTTTTGTTTTGTTTCCTAATGCAATTGGTTTAAAAAAAAAAAAATTCCCATGAAACATAAAATCTGGTTCCTGCACAGCTGTAATCAAAGGAGAAAATGCATTGTGTCTAGGCTTGGCAGAATTCAATTTTAATTTTTTTTATAATTTCAACGGATAATATTGATATTTATTTTAAGCATTTTTTTCTATTTTTATTGATTTACATTTTCATAGTTTCAGGAAATTGGGGGTGGGGGGAGTCAGGCAACAAGGAATGGAGGTTCAGACAATTATTTAATGACAGTAGATATTGAGATTCAAAAAATTAAAGCTTTATAACCATTAACACACAAAAATTGTCAACATCCCCTCAGAAAACATCCTGAAATTATACTCTAAGTTCTCAAGCAGCATTTTTCTTACTATGCCTATCTGTAATTTTTGATTATCATCGATGCAATTATTTTTTCATCAGTTTGATTATGCACAGTGAAATCAACGTATACCAACATTTACTGATAAACATCGAATCCTTCCACATTTAATTTTGCCACAGTGGTGCATAATATACCATCTGCACGTTGGGCCATTCCCCCCCCTCAATTCCAGTCCTGCAAATCTGGAGAAAATCCATTGACTTCAGTGGAGATACTCTGGCTTTACACCAATGTAAATAAGAGCAAAATTTGGCTCGGAGTCCTAGTCTCACTGTTTTAACACCTTAATATGTAGTGTCATACGGGTTATCTTCACAGGAAAAAAGCACAGCTGATGAATGTTCTGTTCCCAAATGATGAAGATCCCCAAATACAAAAACACAGTAATGTAGGAAGCGTGTGATTTGTATGCTTAGGGATAATAGTGCCCCAAGAGGATTCAGCAATACCAAGTTACATTTTCTTCCCTCCAACACAAAATGGCCACCTGTAGCTACTTAATGTTAGGTTAATATACTCCAAGGCATGCTACTACTGCGTTCTATTGAAATCCTTGCTGCGCCGCATTAATCAGATCAAAGTTGTTGTTATAATGCTAAACGGCTATCTGGGAACACCATGCGGGCATAAGAGAGCATTATTGCAGTTACTGTTAGCAGCTGCTAGCAAGACACAGGAATCATCCCTATTGGGCCTCTTGCCCATACGACTGATTTACCAACCTCCATCTGACCTTGTTTAACTGATCATTGAGGTCACACCCAGCCTGTATATTTCTGGCATTCATATGCTGACTGTGTCTGACTTTGTGGATGATGTTTTTCTATAGAATGGTAAGGGAAATCATTAAAAACAATTATAATATCAGGGGGAGAGAAAGGAAACTGATACACCCAGGAACAAGAAAAGTTTTACAGTTCCTAGGCAGACAGTTTGAGGATCTGATGGTGGATCTTAATCTTGGCCGTTTTTACACCTTGAATAATTCAGCGAATGGATTTATCCTCAGAATCTCTGGCTATAGATCCATATTGGATTACATCATGGGCAAAAAGAATTAAGTGTGTCTTCATTCTGTGCAAGATAAAAAGTCCATCTGTTTCCATTCTTTATTCATTTTGTCTGTAAGTAGATTACAGTGCTATATGTTAATTAAATGCATAAGACTGGCTAATAAATTTGTTACAAACCACTCTCATTATGATAGCTGCCTATTCATTAAATAAAGATTGGAAACACAAACAAATGACTTTTTGCTATAAATCCTAAAATCCTAAATGTATGAAATCTAAGGAGTCTGGAGTTTTCTGTACCTTTTTTGCATTGCAATTTCTCCATCAGTGTAGTTGATATAGGAATGCAAGGAGAAACTGCATTCATTCTTTTATTTTCTCTTATTTGCAGTGGGGATCCATGTGTGCCCAACACAAGAGAACAAATCTCCTACCAGTTTTCATTTTGGGAACACCATCAATAGCAATGTTCTTCCTTTCACTCCCATGTATGGGGAGATAGAGCCATTCAGGATTGCTGCAAATATCATCTTGTGAATCAGTGGGCAAAGGAATGCTGAGAGAACAGAATAGCTAACACACTTACCATGTCCCTCTGCCCCAAGGGTCTGAACATTTCACCGATGGCCAAGCTCCACTGATCTAGGAAATAAGAATGACATAAAAACCTGAATAGTGGACCCTCCACATGTACTGTGCCAGCACAGCATGCTAAGCATGCAGGGGTTTTGACACTCTTTGGATATTATGGTTTATACTATTATTCAGATGCATTAATTTGGAATGGAAGGTGAAAAAATCATTTAGGAGACTAAGAATGACTTGACAAAAGAAAAAAGAGAGAAGACCCATTATGTTCAATGAGAGTATTAAACGGTTATTTTTAAACACATGATGATTCAAATGAGATCTGATGCCTGCAAGAATTTCATAAGCCCCTTTCTAAACAGGTACAGGGAAAAAAAACAAGTGTCTTTTATTAGTTTTCCCTAAACTCATTATTATATGTCAGCATCTAGATTGTAAGGATTGAAGACAAAATAAAAAGAGAAGTTTCTGTTGGCTTTGCAGGTCCCACCGATATCTTCTCTTTGCTAATAGCATAATACATTTTAACTGACAGTAATGAACTACCACAGGCTTCACTGAGTGTGACAAACAGGTTGAAGACATACATCTCACTGCAAACATGCAAAAGTAAGCAAGGTAAAAATCTTAGGAATGCGAAACAAAAGTAATCTACAGGGAGAGCTTACCATTATATTATACGCGATGATACATCTGTGTATAACATTTTTTGGTTGAAATTTGAGTGAAAAAAATTTCTGATGAAATATGGGAGTCGTCAAAATTGAATATATTCACAGGAAAATGTTAGATTTAAAATTTCAATTAAATTTTTCAACGAGAAAAATTCAAAAATGATACTTATTTTGAAAGGTGAATATTTTGCTTTGAAAAAAATCAACAACGTCCAAATTTCTACTTTCAAGATTTTTAATAAAAAATTCTCAGAACTTTCAATCCACTTTTTAAAAATAGACATAGTTTGACTTTTTGTCCCATTTTGAGATGAAAACAAAAAGTTGAAATAGCAGTACTTCGGGTAAAACAGAATTATATTTTCTGAGAAGCTCCTCTTTTAAGTCTCAGCCACATCAGCCAGAAAGCCCAAATGATCTAAGAAGTACTAGACTGGTAGCACAAGAGCTGAGCAGAAAAATTAAAGTGACTAAGGAAATTACAAATTTTATAGAAGAAAGGGCAGGGGGAGGAAGAGTAAC
The DNA here is from genome assembly GCF_002925995.2 of Terrapene triunguis. Classification (NCBI taxonomy): domain Eukaryota; kingdom Metazoa; phylum Chordata; order Testudines; family Emydidae; genus Terrapene; species Terrapene triunguis. The sequence goes on from NW_020664375.1 coordinate 2,968,109, forward strand.
CTAATGGCACAGTATGTAAGAGCTAATACTTAGAGAGCAGGAGCAGTGAAAATATGCCAAAATAAGGAGGGAATGGGGAAGTAAAATACAAAACACAATACCCTGCAGTAGTTTGAAAATCCCGTACAAACCCTCCAACAGGTGAAATTCATTAAAGCGGTCTCAACAGCATATTAGTGGTAATTTTTAATGATGGTGATGTTTTTTGTGGGGGGCATGTGGGAATCTAGAAAGCAGGGGAAATACACTTCACTATGAAAAGTAGAAATGAGGAAAATGTATTGAAGGGAAAAGGACAGCACATAGAAATAGCACATACAGCAACAATAGCATAAGAAGGTGAGCACTAGCTCATACCACCAGAACGTTTTAAAATTAGTTTTTACTTTCTTAAGAGTGTTTCAGTGTTTGTGATCGATGCCGAAGTGGCAGCCCTGAAGACTGAAGCTGTGCGTCTATACATAGCAGAGGCTTCAGCAATACAAGCTTCCCCGGCAATGTGCTTCAACCCACATCTTTGGAGAAGGGGCACTTTGGCCTCTGTGCCTAGTCACCTATTGTCTGCTCTATTCAGACTGCTATCAGGAGACTGTCCTGGCTTCCAACTAGTCAAGAAGGGTTTCGGCTCCTGAACAGGGTTGTTATTTCTTCCTGGAGAGAAAAATGAATGGAGACAGACTCGGGACATTCTCTCTCCTATTTTACTTTTACGTAAAGGGTAAATATAGTTCTTCTTATTACCTTTATCAAGGATGAATGAAACAAACAACCCAGCCAAAAGCTTACACATGACGTGTCATCAGTTTCACAACCCCAGGCATGGAGGTACACATTCAGGTTTTCTTGCCAGAATGCTTTCAACTTGCTGTGTGACTGAAATAAATTAATCCCTGCCGTAGTTCTCCAGAAGCCCATGGAGTAGATTTGACCCTTTCTGTTTTAATCACCCCCCAAACATATTATAATCCTTTTCTGGGTGGCCATTCTATATCACTACGCACACATAACACTTATCACAAGACTGGAGAGCATTGCAGGATCCATGCATTCAGGTAGCGATGACAGACACACAGTTTATAGGGGCTGTTGAAAAATGGCATGAAACGTAGTCGGAAGAACATGGAATGATGGGACAGAAAAAACTGCATCATGGGATGGTGAGCCCGCAACCATGGTGCACTGCGATCCATTCCCCATTCCCACAAATCCTAATAGCAGAAGGTGGTGAGTTGCACAGTGAGATAGCTACCCATGGTGCACTGCTCTCTCTGTTGATGCTAGAGAACCAACTGTGGACATGCTCCGATGACACAGGGAGCATTGTGTGAACATGCACAAGCGATGTTATTATTGCAGTTTATGATCATCATCGTAACTTGCGTTGACATAGGCTACAGACACACTACAGAGTTAAGTCACTGGACAGGAGAGAAGCATTATTATGTTGTTATCTCCTGCCCAACAAAAGAAGGTCCATCAACAGACGAACTACTGTGGAACATCAGAGGACAAAAGATTTTGCTGATTGCTCCTGCCCGCCCCTCCACCATGAAGAGAAGATGTGCAACTGAATTCCTCCCAAAAGCTGAACTTGCAATTTAAAGGGGTGGGAGGAAGAGAATGAAAGGCCCCATCATGGAGAAACTGCATCTTTTATGCTTCTTGGACTCTGGGACTATTATTTTTTGAAGCTTAAGACTGGAACTCATTTGTGCATTTATATGTTAACTGTTTTAATTTGTAAATAAGTTGTATTTCCTTTTCTTAGTTAATAAATCTTTAGATAATTTATTATAGGATTGCCTACAAGTGTTGTCTTTGGTGTGAGATCTAAGGTGCAATTGACCTGGGGTAAATGACTGGTCCTTTGGGACTGGGAGTAACCTAAATATTACTGTGTATAAGAGATTATCTATCATAAAGGCAAGCTTACCTGAGTGGCAAGATAGAGTACTCAAGGGGACTGCCTGTGACTCCACGTTATGGCTGTTATAGTGCTTGAGGAGTTCACACTGGATAATTGGTTCTTGAAATCTAAGTATAGGACTTGCAACCAGTTTGGTGTTTGTACCCCGGTTCTTAACAGTCTGCCCTGAGGATGGTGCTCATACTCTTGAGCCACTCATAGAATCATAGAAGATTAGGGTTGGAAGAGACGTCAGGAGGTCATCTAGTCAAACCCCCTGCTCAAAGCAGGACCAATCCCCAACTAAATCATCCCAGCCAGGGCTTTGTCAAGCCGGGCCTTAAAAACCTCTAAGGATGGAGATTCCACTACCTCCCTAGGTAACCCAGTCCAGTGCTTCACCACCCTCCTAGTGAAATAGTTTTTCCTAATATCCACCCTAGACCTCCCCCTTGAGACCACTGCTCCTTGTTCTGTCATCTGCCAACACTGAGAACAGCCGAGCTCCACCCTCTTTGGAACCCCCCCTTCAGGTAGTTGAAGGCTGCTATTAAATCCCTCCTCACTTTTCTCTTCTGCAGACTAAACAATCCCAGTTCCCTCAGCCTCTCCGCATAAGTAATTTGCTCCAGCCCCCTAATCATTTTTGTTGCCCTCTGCTGGACTCTCTCCAATTTGTCCACATCCTTTCTATAGTGGGGGCCCAAAACTGGATGCAATCCAGATATGGCCTCACCAGTGTCAAATAAAGGGAAATAGATATGGCCTCACCAGTGTCGAATAGAGGCGAACCACAACCACTGGGAGCTGTGGGCAGTCAATGTAAACAAACGGTCTTGCGGCCCACCAGTGGATTATCCTGCTGGGCCATGTGCGGCCCACGGGTTGCAGGTTGCCCACCACTGCTCCAGCTTATTGTCATCCACGAACTTGCTGATTGTGCAATCCATCCCATCATCCAGATAATTAATGAAGATATTGAACAAAACCGGCCCCAGGACCGACCCCTGGGTCACTCCGTTTGATACTGGCTGCCAACTAGACATCGAGCCATTGATCACTACCCGTTGAGCCCAATGATCTAGCCAGCTTTCTATCTACCTTATAGTCCATTCATCCAATCCATACTTCTTTGGAAGCTTTCACTGCAGGAAAGCTTCACAGCAGTCTCCACTGCCCTCTATGAACTGGAATAAGACCAGTACTAGACAACCATTAGAGTTCAGGTTTTGTTTGCATGCCCACCCAAACATTTGAATACTTAGTCACATTATCTAAATCTGTTCAGTCTGAAAAACTGCTAAAAATCAGAAAAAAGATTTCTAGTATTTCTTATTAGGCTAGGAAAGAACACCACGTCTCTTGTGATATTTTACCAGTCACGTTCTGCTCACAGCTGGAATCCAGAACTGCACAAGTGTCACAAAAATTCCAGAATGTTCTTATTTTACCTGAGCCAATATGCCCATCCTTAACTGACCGCACAAACTTTCCACATAGGTCACATGTGTATTAGATGGTACTGAATTCCAATAACACAACAGGCTACGCCAAACAAGTGATTTACTGGAGAAAGGCTTTGTATCCCATCGTCTGATCCTCTGACCCTTTCAGAGCTAGGGGTCTGCTCTTTTGAGATTATTAATCCCACCAAACCTCCTAGCGAAGTGAATTAAAACAAAGGTCTTCTGCAGACAGGGAAATCATAGGAAGGTTATTACACATGGAAATGTACTGAGAGGGTTAGGCCATGTCTACACTACCTCTTATGTCGGCAAAAATTATATTGCTCAATGGTGTGAAAAAACCACACCCCCGAGCAACATAAATTTCACCAGCATAAGCACTCGTGTTCACAGTGCTATATCGGCACTGGAAACTTTTAAAAGTTTGAAAGTCTTTTTAATGACACCATAATAGAGGCTCAACTTAAATGCATACCCAAAATTAAAAAAGAACATAGTAAGAGAACCAAAAAGAATGCCACTGTGGCTAAGCAACAAAGTAAAAGAAGCAGTGAGAAGCAAAAAGGCATCTTTTAAAGAGTGGAAGTTAAATCCTAATAGGGAAAATAGAAAGGAGCATAAACTCTAGGAAATGAAGTGTAAAAATATAATTAGGAAGGCCAAAAAAGAATGTGAAGAACAGCTAGCCAAAAGACTCAAAAAGAAATAGCAAAAAATGTTTTAAGTACATCAGAAGCAGGAAGCCTGCTACACAACCAGTGGGGCCACTGGACGATCGAAATGCTAAAGGAGCACTCAGGGACGATAAGGCCATTGCAGAGAAACTACGTGAATTCTTTGCATTGGTCTTCACGGCTGAGAATGTGAGGGAGATTCCCAAACCTGAGCCGTTCCTTTCAGGTGACAAATCTGAGGAACTGTCCCAGATTGAGGTGTCATTAGATGAGGTTTTGGAACAAATTGATAAATTAAACAGTCATAAGTCATCAGGACCAGATGGTATTCTGGTATTCAGAACCCAAGAGTTCTGAAAGAACTCAAAAATGAAATTGCAGAACTACTAACTGTGGTATGTAGCCTATCATTTAAATCAGGTTCTGTACCAAATGACTGGAGGATAGCTAATGTGACACCAGTTTTTAAAAAGGGCTCCAAAGGTGATCCTGGCAATTACAGGCCAGCAAGCCTGACTTCAGTACCAGGCAAACTGGTTGAAACTATAGTGAAGAACAGAATTGTCAGACACATAGATGAACATAAATTTGTTGGGGAAGAGTCAACATGGTTTTTCTAAAGGGAAATCATGCCTCACCAATCTACTAGAATTCTTTGAAAGGGTCAACAAGCATGTGGACAAGGGGGGTCCAGTGGATGTAGTGTACTTAGGTTTTCAGAAAACCTTTGACAAGGTTCCTCACCAAAGGTTTTAAGCAAAGTAAGCAGTCATGGGATAAGAGAGAAGGTCCTCTCATGGATCAGTAACTGGTTAAAAGATAGGAAATAAAGGGTAGGAATAAATGGTCAGTTTTCAGAATGGAGAGAGGTAAATAGTGGTGTCCCCCAGGGGTCTGTACTGGGACCAGTCCTATTCAACATATTCATAAATGATCTGGAAAAAGGGATAAACAGTGAAGTGGCAAAATTTGCAGATTATACAAAACTACTCAAGATAGTGAAGTCCAAACCGGACTGTGAAGAGCTACAAAGGGATCTCACAAAACTGGGTGGATGCGTAACAAAATGGCAGATGAAATTCAGTGTTGATAAATGCAAAGTAATGCACATTGGAAAACATAATCCCAACTATACCTATAAAATGATGGGGTCTAAATTAGCTGTTACCACTCAAGAAAGAGATCTTGGAGTCACTGTGGATAGTTCTCTGAAATCATCCACTAAATGTATAGCAGCAGTCAAAAAAGCTAACAGAATGTTGGGAATCATTAGGAAAGGGATAGATAATAAGATAGAAAATATCATATTGCCTCTATATAAATCCATGGTATGCCCACATCTTGAATCCTGTGTGCAGATGTGGTTGCCCCGTCTCAAAAAAGATATATTGGAATTGGAAAAGGTTCAGAAAAGGGCAACAAAAAATATTAGGGGTATGGAACAGCTTCTGTATGAGGAGAGATTAATAAGATTGGGACTTTTCAGCTTGGAAAAGAGACGACTAAGGGTGGAATATGATAGAGGTCTATAAAATCATGAATGATGTGGAGAAAGTAAATAAGGAAGTGTTATTTACTCCTTCTCATAACACAAGAACTATGGGGCACCAAATGAAATTAATAGGCAGCAGGTTTAAAACAAACAAAAGGAAATATTTCTTCACACAACACATAGTCAACCTGTGGAACTCTTTGCCAAAGGATGGTGTGAAGGCCAAGATTATAACAGGGCTAAAAAAAGAACTAGATAAATTCATGGAGGATAGGTCCATCAATGGCTATTATCCAGGATGGGCAGGGATGGTGTCTCTAGCCTCTGTTTGCCAGAAGCTGGGAATGGGCAACAGTGGAAGGATCACTTGATGACTACCTGTTCTGTTCATTCCCTCTGGGGCACCTGGCATTGGCTATTGTTGGAAGACAGGACACTGGGCTAGATGGACCTTTGGTCTGACCCAGTATGGCTGCTCTTATGTTCTTATGTTTCATGCTTCTTTATTATGAGTCCTATTCTCTGGCATCACCTGAGTGGAGAGAACAACTATTCAGCCTATTTGATAACTGTGTCTCCACCTCAACAGAGGGGAGGGGCCACAAAAATACAAGGGTCAACTAAGTACTGGCAACAGAAGTGAGGTCAAACGTTCAAACCGGGGATCCAGAAGAGGACACTTAGCAGGAATCCCAAACAATTCTTGCTGCTCCAAAAAGGTGTCAAGGGAATCAGGGGACATTTTGTACAGGAACTCTGCCTGGATAAGTGCTCTAATGGGTGTAAGAAAACCGGCTCTCAGTAGCAGACAGCCTCCCTGTCCAGCTTCCTCCCCTTAGATTTATGAGTGGCCATTTTGTCCAGGTAGAGGTTGACACAGTGGTCTCTAAACTTTGTAAGACCAAGAACAGCCGTTCAGTAAAAGATTTCAAGGACTACCCCATCATCTCTCTGTCTCAGACTCTATGCTCTCTGACATTGAAATAGGCTGTACACAGGAAAATGTGGCAACATGTTTTGTGCTTCTAAGTATCTTTCTGTACAATTAACGGCACAAACCTCTCATTACTAACAGTGCCAGGGTTATTTCTGTGGAGGAGATCTGCTGTATCCTCTATTATCACTTCTTTAGTTTTAGAGCTGCTATACATGGTGCATTAGTTTGCACCAAAGGGGTGTAAATTCACACCGGCACCCAGCGTGCCATGCACTAACTGGCCCAAACAGTAATGTAGTCTTGTTTGAAACAATAACTCACACCAAGGAACTTTGAGTGAACGCCAGTAAGGGCCAGTTAGCATGTGACACCCAAGTGCGGACTAGAATCTTCACCCCTCTGATGCAGACAAATGCACCATGTAGACAAACCCTTAGATTTAGGACCAGACTTTCCTCTAGTTTATAGACCATTCTAAAGTCATTAACTTCCAGGAAGATATTCCTGCTAATCACTGATGTGAGATTAGAATCAGGTCATGCAGATGCAATCAGTCTATTTCCTCTTGATGCTAGAGAGCTTTGAACAAAGGACAGAAAGAACACTTTAGCTAAATTTAAACAGCAGCTCTGTTTACTCTCCCCTCCCCCCACACCCTTTATTTAATCAAGCATTCACATCGATCCATCCCAAAGCCAGGAACCCTGCAGTACAACCTGCAGCCATACACAAGCTTCTGTCTATCACTCTCTCTGGGTCTTGGTCAGTGCCTGTCTTTCTGTATATGCCTCTCTGAGCTGGAACACTGTTTTCCCCTCGAATCACCGGAAAAATTAGTTGTTTTCTCCTTTCTTAAACAAATGTGTCAATGCCAAAGCAGTGTCAGCAGTCCTGTGCCGCAGCCTGCAGCCATACAGTGGTCTCTGTCTACCACTCTCTCTGTCTGTGCAGCTGCTGGGTTCGTTTTTTAGATTAGAAAATAATCATGTTTTTAAAAGCACAAGTATTAGCTGCCATATTGTGTGCTTTTGGATAAGAGACTGTGCTAAATGTCATGTTCCCATTTCTCTCTGTACTCTGTTCTTTTTCCATCTCCAGTTTATTTGTTAAAATAAATTGTTCAGCACTGGTAATGTATAAGTATTAACCTTGTCTCTTGCTTGGTCATTTTCAATGTAAAGTTTGTGTCTTTTCCTCCATCTCTGCCACAAGCCTCCTATATCCTTCCACTTTTAGAAGCAATATAAAACTGACATGAGAGAACAGTCTGGCCATGTACATACTGTAATTGACCCAAGCTCCTGTGATGCAGAGCATGAAATACTTGGCTTTCCAAGTGCGCACTTTAAAAGATGTACTTATATTGTTATACTATATAAGTTTTTATTTCAAATGTGACAAGGAGAAGAATGGTAGAAAACAAACATACGGGAGATCAAACAAACCTGTGGGCTGATGCTTTCCCACACAAGACATTGGGTTAGAACTCCTGGGTGTCATCTTCCAACGACTGGGCAAGTTTAACCTTGTTGTGCCTCAGTTTGCCAATCTGTAAACTGGAGATCAAATGAACAGAGGTACATCCCGTAACCCAAGAGGCCTGATCCTCTGCTCTGTCCAAGCTGTGCTTGGTGCAGGACCCTAGAGTTAAGTAAGGTGGCTCAAGGCCACCCTGACACATATTTCACTCCTCAGGCTGGCCAAAGCCAATTTGGCTCCAACATAACACGGAGAGCTGCCTCACCAGAACTGTACATCACCCAGGGATTCCCTTATGCAAGGAGAATCCTTAGCTGACAAATTAATCAGCTCTCTAACTGCTTTGTGCTTTGCAAAACACAAAAAGGGTTACAGATCTATCCCAAGTTAGGATCTTATCCCATGCACCCCCTTTCTGGAGGTTGGCTTTTATTCAGCTGCCTCAATGACTTTATTAAGAACCAAACCTTGAGACAGGACAGTGCTTTCACACAGTTCAACAGAAATCTTAATTTTTAATTTATTCCTAAAAAAGCTACTCCCAGAGGTTTTCTCTATATAATTTCTTGTCCCTGCTCATGTAGCAATCAGCCTTTTATCTTGATGAGTTGGAGTTAATGTGACCCACCTGGTCTACAGGCTTGTGTGAGTCAGCAGAATAGTTTTACACTTCCTCACAGGGTCTGAAATCCACAAACTTGTCATAAAGATAAGAATACCTGACAGTGCTCTGGAGATTCATAAACATTTCTAAAGCATTTAGGCCTGGATCCACAAAGGGACTTAGATGCTGCAACACTGAGCACCATGGTGCTTAAATTCTAGGTGCCTAGAAAACCACAGCAACAACAAAACCGTAATCCACAGAGCCTGAGTTAGGTGCCTAGGCTCCCTATACAATAAATGGGGAACGACAGGCACCTTCGAATGGGAGCCACACAGTCAGCACAGTAGGCAGAGAGCTATCTAAGCAAGCTGATGGGAGATGCTGATGGGAGGGACGTGTCCTAAGCCCCACCCCTCTGTCAGAGATAGATACCTAAGACCAGGCTTCAGGGAGGCGCCTATCTCTGCTTAGTGATCCATGAATGGGAACCCCTCTTTGGAAGTCAAGCAGCTTAGGCACCTAGCCTGCCTTACACCACACAAAACTGCCAGAGGAGGAGGTGGTGGTGCTGCTACCACCTATCTTCTGACTGTTAGCCCAGTTGTTAGAGCATTCCCTTGGACGGTGGGTGATCCATGTTCAGTTCCCTGCTGGTTCAAATCTCAGGAGAGCTACTTGAACCACTGAGCTGTGGGATACACTGATGTGGGGTTCCCTCCATCTCTCCTGTTGAAGCTGTTCCATTGCAGATAAAGAGAGTGATTGGAGCAGGGGGTTGAACTGAAGTTTCCCACCTCCCCAGTTGGGTGATCTAACCTCCAGAGTCATTCTCTGGCCAATGGCTGTTCCATTGTGGATAAATGTTTAATTAGTCATTGGGCCAAGGGATGAGTGGGAATGATTCTGCAGCCTGGTGATTAGGTCACCCACCTGGGAGATAGGAGACCCTGGGGTCTGTCCCCCTGGTTCAATCACTTTTTCTTTATATAGCCACCATGGAATAGTTTCAACAGGAGAGATGGAGGAGAGCCTCCCCTCCCCCCAACAACAAAATATTTCATAGTTTAGGTGATTAGAGCACGCTCCGGAGGGATAGGATTTGAATATGGGTTTCCCTTCTTCCCAGCAGGCTAAGTGGAGAATTGAACCTGGGTCTTCCCCATCCCAGGTGAGTGCTCTAACCACTGGGGTTAAAATTATAAGGTGGGCGGCAGCAACACCTCCTCAGCCAGATTTTCAATGGGACCTGATCCAGCAGGCGGCTTCTGAGAATGCCTACTGGAACATAAGAACATAAGAACAGCCATCCTGGGTCAGACCAAAGGTCCATCCAGCTCCGTATCCTGTCTGCCGACAGTGACCAATGCCAGGTGCCCCAGAGGGAGTGAACCGAACAGGTAATGATCAAGTGATCTCTCCTGCCATCCATTGAGCTGGATCGAGCCCACATGCAAGATAGGCAGACAAATGCCTCTCACCCCCTCCCCCACTTCATGGGTCACACTGGGGCTTAGGTAGGCGATAGGTGTCTGAACACCTATAGCAAGGCAGCAGTATGCGTACCCAGAGGCAAAAATTTAGGAGCCAAGTGAGTGTAGGTGCCTACAGGGTTCAGCAGGAGTTTTTGGATAGCAGCGGAGCCTAAAACTGGAATTTAGGCACCTAAGTGCCTTTGTGGATGGGGGCCTTTGAGATCCTCATGTGGAAAGAGAAGTGGCTAGGATTATTCTTATAATCCATAAACCTATGTTAGTTAAAGTCAGTGAGCAAGCAGTCCACAGAATGTGTCAGTGAGAAGATAAGTTACAGCCAGTCACAGTTCTAGGACAGAAAGAATGAATTTCGTAAACAATCAGAATATGCTGCATAGAGTGAATAATTTGTAATGAATAATTTATCCAGCTAATTTAGCCTCCTTGAAGAATGTCCAGGAGCAAATCAAGCAAAAGAAAGAAAGAAAACATATATAGTCTATGGATTGAGTGTGAACAATTCTCTGTGGGCCTGATTCTCTAGTCTGCCTGGGACATACTGATGTTCTGGGAATCGGATGGTTGGCAAAAGGGAATAGTAAATCACCTCTGTGCCACCCATATTCTGGGCTCTGCAGGGAGCATGTTCAATTCCTGGTATAAGTTAGAGCAGCCCTCATACTCTAATTTACATTCAGGCTGCACATGCCCTTATGGCAGAGGGCTGTTCCTGTCATGAAAAACGCTGTACAGTAGTCACGCACCCGGGTGTGATACCATATACATTGTTGTAGCAATGGTATTTGGGTAGCACTGCAATATCTAAAACAGCTTAGCATATCTACTTACTAAACAAAATCAAAGCATGAAAACAGAGTCACTTTCAGATGAACTTTTGCTTTGAACAAACATTGCTAGATTATTTCTTAGTAGATCTTGTGGCCTGCTGGTCTCTGTTACTCTTGGCCTGTGCTTGCAAATGTAACGAGTAGATCTATGGGATGCCTGGTAACGACTGTAACATCACAGGATATTTTGTAGAATAGGGGATGTGGTGGCTTCTTATCATTAAAGACTAAACCCTATGTGTCAAGTGCAGAGCCCTGTGTTTGTGCTAATGAGCTTGCCAAAGGTAAACTAAGGCTGTTGATAAATTGTATAATCCATTGCTTGACCACACTTCAGTTTGTCATGAAATATACTCAAGAGAGCAAATGACCAATATCAGTCTGGTTTATTAATCTGCTACAGGAAAAAGATTCTATATGGTACTAGTCTCCGAGGAGCTGTCCCGTGCAACAAGGTTACATTCACCTTACACAATATGTGCGCTCCCCAAGTTACACATTTCAGCTGGCATCATTTATATGTTGATTTTACAAGTTATACCTGTCTTCAAATGTCACTAAAATCCAACCCATCAGCTTGTCCCAGTTCCCTAACTTGTTGTTCTGTTCCTTCCTTATCTTTGTTTTGGATATTAGCATTCCAGGTACTGGTCCATGAAGGTACTTCCCTAGCTTCTGCTAAGACATAGAACAAATGTAGCTGCTTATGCCAAATGCTTATTTGCATTTGCTCAAGGAGTTATGGGATACTTAGCAGAAGTGAACAGGATTATAGTATAGGTTAGTTTAGGATATACCACTGTTAAATATTTGTGCTTTATGTTATTGGTGTTTACTGCACACTAATTAGATATATGCTGTGGATAATTCATATTAATATGACATATATATATATATGCTAGTCATCATGTATTAGTCAACATGTTTGAAATTCGGCAGCTTGGGAAGCTTTCCCTTGCCTGAAAAGAACCCATCATTTACCCCAAGCAAGAGGGAACGAAAATGTTTCCTTGTTTTCTGTGGTTTTGTGCTATATTTAAAACCAGTCTGCCTCCAGATCCAAATAAATCTTAAACAATGGAGCAGCAGCTGTGGGGCCTAGTACTCATATATAAACCCCAATCCTCTCATATGCTTCACATTGTTCACTCAGTGACCTGAAGAGCTGTCACCCTTTACAGTTCACAGCCCTTCATCTGAATGAAGAATGGCAGCAGTAGGCTACATACCATAAGTTAGCCCTTATGTTTCTATTGGTGCACTGTTCCAGCAACAATTCATCAAAGGTAGACCGGGGTAGCTGGCTGCTCTTACTGCTGCTGGGGCTAGTGTTTCAGGTAGCCTTGTGGGCAAAACAAAGATTGAATCAGTCAAAGACAATTCCAGTCTCTAATTTGTATTTAGGATCAATTTGACTTTTGGGATTAAAATATATGGAGCATGAATATGAGGCAATAAAGATGCAAAAGCATCAGCTCATGCAGTTCTTTAAAGGCCTACCTTGTAGTGTCTGGAATGTTAACTTTTCAGGTGGTGCAGGACAGCCGCTCTGGTCAGCGGGGCTCTGATTTACATCTCATGTCCTTCTGTCCCGATAGAGTTTAAAAAAATATTTATTTATAGCAAAACTAAAAAGGATGGATGTGCAGGCACAACAAGGCCAGGCCCTTGAAGGTATTTAAAGGGAGAAAATTAAATCACCACTGTAGACAATATGAGTTTCATCAGGTACTGGGAAGAAAGGAGAGGATTAAAAAAATTAGATGACAAAGTGTGGACTTTGGAGGTCACCCAAAGAAGATCAGTAGAAAATGAAAGGTGTGTATTTGTGAACCAAATTAGTGTATGAATCTGTAAAGCATGCAAACCTGACAGAGATGAATGTGTATCCTTCTCTGAAATTACAGCTTATCACTTCATCCTGCAGGCCCATGGACAGAGCTTTGATTCATGAGACGTCTGCGGCATGGGTGGGTTCTTCCTAACAAGTACAAATGCAACTCCTTGTGAACTATTGTCAGCACAGGACAAAAGGAACTAATTAAGTATAATTTTAAGCATGTTAGTTATAGCCCCCTACCTTGGCAAGACTTGGAGGATGAATCTCGGCCAGCTCTTTAGTGGATTGGATAGCACTCTTGAAAACCCGTAAGTTTGGCGCTCATACAGAAACAATCTGATAAAGAATAATGGAGAGCAATATTTTTCATTCCAAGAGAACAAGTTTCAGCGCAAAGGAATAGAATAGCTATCAACACTCACCCCTATTGTAAATCTCCTAAAGTCTATTCATGTTTCCTTTCTGAAAGGCCATGTATAGCTGCTTTTAATAATCTCAACTAAGTACTCTGCCATTACACATTGAGCCAAATTGGAAGCTGAGATGCCAAGGAAATGCTTTAAAAAAAACCTTGCAGGTTGGGGACACTGCTCGTCATTCTGCAGTGTGACACTAACAGAACTGATTTACTTACACTCATATTTTCTGACAATTTATTTCCCTTTGCAGGTGCTCCAATAATTTCTTTAGTATTTTTTAGTTAATGTTCCAAGATAGTTTCTTGTCAGCCAAAATACAAATATTTCTGTTGTCCACACCACTGAGCGGTAATTCCCCACCTCCCCATGACTCCACACTGCCATTATGGAGAAATTCATTAGCTAAACACTTAACTGGAAATGCGTCGTTTACTTCAATTCATTCTGGAAATCGAGGAAAAACCGCAAGGAATCCTGCTGCATTTTGGGCCTTTAGCTTTACTGTTTCAGAGGGGTAGCCGTGTAAGTCTGTATCAGTAAAAACAACAAGGATTCCTCATTGTTTTAGCTTTACTGTGTGGACCTGATGGCTAGTTACTATGCTTGGGGCAAGGACCAAGTGTATGTGGGGAAGACAGTTTTAAGGTACCCTTGTAGTCCCTGTATCATGAGGCTGTACAAAGGCCTGCTCAGCCCAAGGTGTAAATCACAACAGCCTCAGGGCTGCTGACACTTTGCTTTCAGTAGCTTCCGATGGCCCTTGGGAAGCAGAAAATATCATATTACCGCTATATAAATCCACAGCTTGAATACTGCGTGCAGATGTGGTCACCCCATCTCAAAAAAAGATATATTGGAATTGGAAAAGGTACAGAAAAGGGCAACAAAAATGATTTAAGGGTATGGAACAGCTTCCATATGAGGATAGATTAATAAGACTTTTCAGCTTGGAAAAGAGACGACTACAGGGAGATATGATAGAGGTCTATAAAATCATGACTGGGGTGGAGAAAGTGAATAAGGAAGAGTTATTTACTCCCTCTCATAACACAGTAACTAGGGGTCACCAAATGAAATTAATAGGCAGCAGCTTTAAAACAAACAAAAGGAAATATTTCTTCACACAACACATAGTCAACCTGTGGAACTCTTTGCCAGAGGATGGTGTGAAGGCCAAAGTTAAAAAAAAATCTAGATAAGTTCATGGAGGATAGGTCCATCAATGGCTATTAGCCAGGATGGGCAAGGATGGTGTCTGGAGCCTCTATTTGCCAGAAGCTGGGAATGGGCGACAGGGGATGGCTCACTTAATGATTACCTATTCTGTTCATTCCCTCTGGATCACCTGGCATTGGCCACTGTCAGAAGACAGGACACTGAGCTAGATGGACCTTTGGTCTGACCCAGTATGGCCGTTCTTATATAGAGAACAGCTGTAGTATGGTACATTTTGGCCACACCTCCAATCTGCCCACTACACAAGGAGCTGGGAATAGGGCCAGCACACATACCTTACATCAATTCTCAGATGCCACTCTAGGCAGAGGCAACTTAGGCAGCTGCCTCCAGTGGCAGATTTCAAGACCTCCACTGGTTCCTTCCACAAGATGAGCGTAGCAGGGCTGCCTTTGGGAGGGTGTCTGGTGAGCAGGCAGTGGCCCCCAGACAGACTGCAGGGACAGCACTCCCACTCCCGACCCAGCTGCTCCCTGCTTCCGGAGTGGATAAGTTCACAGCTCGGAGTTGCTCCTGGTGGTCCATCAGCACTACCAGGCTTCAGCTGTAAGCAGAATGATCTGCCTGGCTCCATGTGGGTGCCCAACCCATGCCTACGACTCTGCACCTTGCCCCCATGGGCTCTCCTGCCTGGGCAGCTCCCAGCACCTGCTGCAGCCTTGGACTCACCCTGTGCCATAAGCCTGACAGCATGGAGCTCATCCAGATAGGTGCTGGGCTGCGGAGAGCCTAGGTTCCACTGTGGTTGAGCTGAGCAGCTCCAGGGGAAAGGCTGCAGGGGGAAAGGGAGCAGAAAGAGGCAGCTAGGGGAGGGTTGCCAGGGCAGATTGGGTGTGGGTCCCTGTCATGAACTTCTAAGGGAGTAGGGGTGGGGACAGCACACTGAAGTGTTGCCTAGGGTGACAGATTGGCTTGAGCAGCCTCTACACCAACTGGGGTGTTTCCCTGGAAAAGGAGTATTTAATCTCGGGCAGTGCTTACACCCTGTCCTAGGCACCTTTGCACTTCCAGAGCAGCCAAAGGGGCCTGAGGGTGGGATCCACAAAGGGATTTGGGCATTGATACACTGAGCATCACAGTGCCTCACGTTTAGGCATCTAGCCAAAAAGAAAAAAAAATCGCAGAAGCACCACTGTGATCCACAAAGCTGAGTTAGGCACCTTGGTTCCTGTACAATGAGAGAGAGATGTGCCTTACAATGGGATCCCCCAGAGCCAGCATGCCAGGCAGAGCCACCTAAGCTAGCCAATGGGAGATGCCACCAGAGGGGTGTGAGCTAAGCCCTGCCCCTCTCAGAGATTGGTGCTCTCTCTACTTCAGAATCCACAAACAGGAACCAGTTGCCTGAAGTTAGATGGCTTAGGAACTCCTAGCAGAATGAGAAAGGTGCCTCACCACTCCACACAAAGCGGGGTGTGGGCAGGTGTGGTGCCCACCTTATAACTTTTAGCCCAGTGGCTAGAGCACATCTGTTTCAGTTCGGTCAAAACCATCAATACACTTCAAGTCTTTTCTCTCCAGTCACAGTAAAAGTGAGAGGGAGCGTGGCTTTTTATCCATAACTTAGCTGAACAGGAAGAACATTTTCTGCTTTAGTGTCCAGTCCAGCTCCCAGTGAAATCAATGGAAAGGCACCCAATGACTTCAGTGGGGATTGGATCAGACCCACCGTGAGGTTTGCACACCTTATTAGCCAATTAATTTAGGAAACTGGCCCAAAGTAGTTTACAGGCTGCTTTTCTGACTTTGATCTTTAACGTGTATTGTAGGTGTAAAAATCTGCATTCTGATTTCTCCGATTGCTCCTCAGATAATGAGTTCAATCAAAGGGCACCATAGACTCCTGAGAGTTACTGTAATTAATCATATCTACCCCTCCCCCATTATATTTTAGTGCCATTCGTTTATTTTAGTTTGTATTGACCAGAAACATCATAGTCTCCTTTTACAGACTAGTGAGGGAGTACAAAAATGCTCATGAACGTAGGGGCTCACTGGCTTAAGCCAAGCATTGCAGGGGCTTGGGCTGCCTAGTTTTTTCACACTGTTCTGTCCAGTCCCTTGAATCCTAACCTGTAGCGATGATTGAATTCAGAAAGGCCTGATGAGACTGAGCTCTGTTATCCAGTGGGCTTGGGTATCTCTTTAAAGTGATGTGTTGCTTGGGCCACAGCCTCAACATTTCTATCCCTGCTGCTGGCATATAGAAATAGATGCGAGAGCCCTAGCTAGAGGAGAGATAGAGGGTGCAAGAGACAGGTAATGGAAATGATTAGAGGCATGGGGAGATTGCTGTCTGAGGACAGACTGAAGAGATCAGGATTGTTCAGTTTAGAGAGAAGACAAAGATGAAGAGATGTGATGGAGATAAAATAAACGGTGCAGAGAAGGTAAATCTGACACTCCTAACACAAGAGGTCATAAAATGAAATTGAAAGGCAACAAATTTAAAATTGATAAAAAGAAACAATTTTTTTTTACACAATGCATAATTAAGCTGTAGTACTCATTGCCACAAGATATCAAGGGACAAAAAATAAGTAGGCTTTAAAAGAAACTGGACTTTTATGTGGACAATAGGAACATCCACAGTTGTATTCGATAAACTTTTTATCTTAGCAGCCATCTTGCTTCCTGATTGGCCCTGAGGTGAAGAGAAGAAGAGAAAGGGAGGCAGCAGCAAACTCAGTCCCCTCCGTATGTGCTGAGAGGGTGACAAAAGGGACAGTAGGGGCAGCATCCAACTCTCTGCTCCAGCCAGCAATGTGAAGGGGAGGAGATAGCAATTCTCCTGTTTGTCTTGAAACTGCAATTTAAAAGTGTTAAAATACAGAGCTAACTAGCCTCAAAAAGGACTTCAAACCACAGTCCTCAAGCCGGCAGTGTCAACTTTGACAGCGGTCATGGAAGGGAGCATAGAGGAGGCTCAGGGTAGGACAATTTGTCAATAGGTAGCATGTTTGAGCAAATACTTGCACAGCAAGACAAAATGCAGCTGGCAATAGCTTTGCTTGATGGAAAAATTGAATCTATGAGCATGAACAAACTGCAGGAGAGAATGGACTCCTTGGATCACAACAACCAAAAACCACAATCATGATATCTTCACTACATCTAGGGAATCTGTTTTGTTTTTGCTGAATAAGGACCTGATTTTCAGAGGTGTTGAGCCCCTTCAGCTCCCATTGACGTAAAATGGAGCTGGGAACGCTCAGTCAACCTCTCTGAAAATCAGGGTTCTTTGAAGGTAATACCCTGGAATGGAGTCTGGAGTTACACAGAATCAAGTGAATTCCCAAAACATTTAAGTGATTGGCATACTGCCTGCTTCCCCATCATGTGCCTGCCTCGGGTCCCTGGTGACTGGGAGAGTTGTATTTTGCATCTCACTCACCCCAAAGGTGAATCTAGCCCCTTATCTTTTGTAAACTCCAATTTTGCTCTGGTAAATTGTCAGTTGAGTTTACATACCATCTTTCTTTGACTTTTGCTCTTTGAGCTATACGGGCTTCCTGTTGTCTAGTGAATGTACTTGAAAATTTTATTGCTAGCATTCAAAGTCTTAAATAGTACAGGACCAGACTACCACCGAGACCATTTGTTGCCCTCTGAACCAACACAGATACTGAGATAAGGAGGGATGGAGCTGCTCACCATCTCATGGTACAGTATATTGTGAGAATGTGGGCAACAGAGTCTTGTTCACTGAAGACATGCTACTCTGGAAGGCATTCCCCATCAGTGTATGGTCGTGTACATCTGTGGCATTTTTTCCATTGACACTCAAGCTCTTTTGTTTTCTTTTAGTTTCATATATCTGGCTTTTTTTTAAATTATGGAATGAACGGAGATGGATTACTGGGTATTTTTCTGCCAGCTGTAGAATTTATTGGACTATGTTGCCTTTCTTATTATATTTTAGTTTGTTTCCCTCAGGCACTCAATGGCCTTTGGCATGCATGTCTGATAAAACCTAAAACCACTAATAATTATTATTAATTTTATTAGTATTACCACACATTAATTAAGTTAGTCCCCTGATATGGGTCTTATCTTTTGGCCCCAGACAAACATCAGAATTATGCAGTTCATAGTGTGGCTTTGATATGCATCCTGTAAGCTTTCCAGACAGTAATTGTCAAGTTTCTGTACACTCACAAGTAGTCCAACCAATTTCATCCCCTACTAATTAATTCAAAAGGAGATATTTAAGAGTCATTAGGGCTAACAGCTCCCATCCCGGTTTTCCTCCAGGGAAGGGTCTCAGGGAAACATGACATTACATTTTTACAGTAATTGTGATTTCTACATTAAAAACATGAATCATTGTCACTTTCAGCAATTTAGGACTAAAAAGCCACTAAAGGGAGAAAAAAGGTACAACTCAGAGATTCAGCTTGTGTAATATGAGGCATCATCCTCTAATGAGGGAGCAGTGTGTGGATAGGGGTGGGCCTGAAACTGCTCAGATGCACAAGTCTGGAGGAGAAATCTGGTCCCATCTCTATGGATCTTGTGATATCTGAATAGGGAGCCAGGTCCTTCATGCTGCTCTTGAGCTTCCCCTTCCCACTAGCTGGAGTGCACAGGTCACGCAGGACTGGAGCCATGTAACCATGTTGGAGTATTCCCCTTTCTGGAGGGAAAGAGTTAATGCTACAGAATGAAATGCTGTGCAGAACGTGGGTAAAGCTGGAATTTATGCAGCAATACTTCTGGTGGTTTGCCAGGGCTCAGCGTTGCCTGGAGCACCTGTCTCTATGCCCTGCCTCCCACCATCCGTACATGCCGACAGAAATGGTACGGAGCACCCTCTGTGCAGCGTTCAATGAGTGGGTGACTGGCTAGATTCAGACAGTAATTTATTTGCTTTCATATAATTCTCTCCTCACCATACAATGGAGGGAGAGATATGGCCCCTAGATAGTAATTTTCCATTACTCTTTTCTTCGTTGTGCAACACAAACATATGAGTTATTGCAGAATTCCATAACAAAATGTGATTAGTGCCTCCTATGAAGGCCTTTGGCAAAACAAAGAGGAGTATACTGAGGGAGATGGGAAAGGCAGAGTACAATCAACGTGTTTCAGGAAGGTAATTTCAAATAAAAAAATGTGTCTGGTAGACCTAAAAAAAAAAATCACATAGGAGAAAGGAGAAAAGGCCTTATGGATCTTAACTGGTAAATTGCCATATTACAGTCCCAGTCCAATAATCAGTCATCAGGACCAGATGGTATTTGCCCAAGAGTTGTGAAGGAACTCAAATATGAAATTGCAGAATAACTAACTCTTGTATGTAACTTATTGACGAAACAAGTCTCTGTACCAGATGACTGGAAGATAGCTAATGTAATGCTGATTATAAAAAAAAAAAAAGGGTGATCCTTGCAATTACAGGCTGGTAAGTCTAACCTCAATACCAGGCAAATTGGTTGAAACTGTAGTAAAGAACAGAATGATCAGTTACATGATGAACATGATTTGTTGGGGAAGCGTCAACATGGCTTTTGTAAAGGGAAGTCATGCCTCACCAAACGATTAGAATTCTTTGAGGGGGTCAACAAGCATGTGGATAAGGAGGATCCTGTTGATACAGTGTACATGGATTTTCAGAAATCCATTGACAAGGTCCTTCACCAAAAGCTCTTGGGTAGTCATGCAATAACAGGGAAGGTCCTCTCTTGGATCAGTATTTGGTTAAAAGATAGGAAACAAAGGGTAGGAATAAATGGTCAGTTTTCACAATGGAGAGAGCTAAACAGCAGGGTTCCACAAGGACCTGTAACATACTCGGGACAACTAGCAGAGTTGTCTATGTTAAAACATTTTTAAAGTTTAGGGGGCCTAAGTGCTCAGGAATAAAGCAGATTCCTAGGTGTAGTTTCCAAATGTTGGTAGCTTCTGCATTATAGAACCTGTTCCAACCCTGCTATCGGCCTTTAAAAGGTGAGAGGCAGAAGAGAATCATTAAGAGACTGAATTTAATATCCTGTCTTTGGTTATATGACATGGGCAGGAGGACAAGAAGTTATACCCCTTACTACTGAGCCCTGCCACGTGCCATGTGACCTACCAGATTTCAAGGCCATGCATTGTGCAACTGAGCAGCTGGCAATAAAGGTGAACACTGCTGTTAAGAGAACAATCAATCTAGTTCAGTTTTGGGAGGGTGAGTGGAAAAGGCAGTTGTGGTCTGTGTACTTTATACAGTACCAACTGTAGGATTTTGGAAGAACCACTGAGGTCTTGGGGTTTGTTTGTTTTTTGGCACGTCCTCCACTCCCAAAATTCTTTTTACCTTCCAGCTAGTTGATAAATATGAACAATGTTATTTAGGGCTCAATGAGAGAGCTGGAATTCCTAGTCTGTTACCAGTTTCAATAAGCTGGTTTCTATCACTGCCACCCACAAGTGGGTCTTCACATTTCACTTGTCTTAAATTGCTATGGATCCTTGAGCAACTCCCAGCTCAACAGGCCAGCAGGCAATGCTTACCTCCAAGCCAAGAGAAAAGCTGAATGCAGAGATACCAAGAACCCATAGCACTCATAGCCACTGCTATAAGCACTTAAGGGGTGGGACCTAGGCTTGTACTGGCCAACAAAATGTCAGCACTTTACAAATGTCAGTAACTCCTATGAGTGCAGAGGGGTGAGTAAGAATGCTAGCCAGCAGATTTCTGCCTACTTCTTCCTTTTTCAGACAATGGTTATATTCTTTCCCTTCCAACCCCTCCATCCATTGTAGGAGAGAAAGAGGTTGTCCACCAAATACCCTGTTGGCCACCCATAAAAGTTCACTTTTTCCAATTTCTGTTCTTAGAATGCTGCGATACGATGTGGGTAAACTACGAGTGTGACATACTGACAATATCCTGAATGAACTTTATTGAATTATGTTTAATACCTTTGGGCTACCTCATATTAGGAATGCAAGTGTTTATGCGCTATTGCAAGATTGTATGGGACTTCTTTGGCAGGAAGACAAGATTAATGCAAGATCTAGAAGGTATTGGGAAGTTCAAAGATCTTTTGGGAACAACATACATGAAGTGGATTTCCTAGGGAATGCCTTGGGGTGAAGGGGATGCAAATTCTCCTCTCTGAAGCCAACCTTTTGAAGATATGCCCTGGAGAGAGACCCCTTGTGTACTAATTACCCGCTTCTGGAAACTGCAGATCAAAGACCCCGATCTGTGTAAAGAGCAGACTAAACATGGTATGGGGGTGCTTGTTCTGAACTGAACCTGTGATGAACTTGTAACCACAAGGATGTCCCCAGGGTGGGGGTTTGAAGGACTGCTCCTGCTAGAGCCCATTTTAGGATTGGGGAAACCTGGTAAGCTTCTTAGCCTGGGTTCTTTTATTGTTTCTAATAGGTTTTCTTTGTAGTACCTTTTACCTTAAGAGTAAAGTAAGCTTGCTTAGAGAGCTGTGTATTACTTACCTGTTGATAGTCCCTCTGGAGAGAAAGCAAGCAGGTGTTCTTGGGCAATCTGTCTGTGCTGGGAAATACATCGTGAAGGCAGTGAACTGTGCAGCCTGGGAATACCCTGGTCAAAAGGGAGGGAAACGTGGGTCTCCACCCACAAAGGCAACGCCTGAGGATCTGGAAGCTGAGAGCAAGTGACATTGCTGAATCATTAAAGGGAAATATTGGTGCAGTTGCCCTGAACTGTTACCTGTACAGTGGCAGCATGTGTGGGATCTTTAACAGTGTGAATTGCATAGGTGCCAACAGCAGTAAGAGTACATACTATAGAAGGAAAAAAAGAGGAAAAAAGGTGTAGTCATCTTTTCAGGAAAAGGAATAGCAAAAAGAGAGACGGGAAAAATTAATCATGAACAGAAAAGAAAAAAAATCAGCTGATTGGGTTATGCAAAGAACGGGGATCAACCCTGAGCATAGAACCAAAATCACAGCTAGTAAGAGTGCTGTGTTAATCAAGGAGTGATGGTCTATATTTGTGGAGAACCTCCAGCCTGCTGACAGAGTGTCCAGCTGACGGGGAGAATCTTGGAGGCAACACCCTGGGGAGAAACAGGGAAGAGGATGACAGAGGCAGCAACTATGTTCTGTGCAGACCAAGAAGTGGTGGACAGCTCAACTGCTAGAGCAGGAGAAGCTGCAGCTGGAAAGGAACAATGAATGTGGAAACCCAGCAGCTTGTGGACAGGGGGCAAGAAAAAGCAGATTCACAGCAGCAGTGTCAGTATGAGAGAGACAAGGAGCGGCATTATCAGCTTGAGATGGAGAGACTGAAGCAGCAGAATTGTAGTCCGGTAGGTGGAGCCGGTCCCCAGGTACCTGGCCTGGTGAGTGGCATAGAATCCAAATTACTTCCTTGCTTTAGAGAGGGGGATGACATGGATGTGTTCCTATTTGCTTTTGAAATGGGGCATGAATGAATAAGGTGGGAAACGGGGACATGGTAAAGGTACCTGGGACAAAGGCCTTGGACATTTTTACCCTTGTGGGAAGGGAAGACTATAAATTTTATGATTGTTGTAAACAAGCTTTCTTACAAAAGTTTAACCTGACCCCTTCAGCACACAGGAGAAGGTTTAAGGGAGTTCAGAAAAAGGGGACATGACCTATGGTGAGGTTTCAACCCAGATTAGGGGTTATGTAAAGAAATGGGGAACTGGTTGGGGGGGTTACCATGGTCAATGAAGCCTATGAGTTAATGTATATCAAACAATTCTATAAACTCTGCCTGCCCCTGCCCCTCCCCACCCCCGACCTGAAATATGGTTAATAGACAAGAGCCCTAGAGATGTAACCATAGCTGGGAAATGGGCCGATCAATATGCAGCTAGCCAGCTTGGGTTTGAGAGGAAGGTCAAGGGCGATTGGCACAGAGCTGACCCCTCCCCCAGAAGGGAGATAGCGGGGACCTTCCCAAAAAGGAGAATGGGCTAAACCCAGACCTGGGTGGGAGGTAAACCCTCACAGGCCCCAAAAGGAACTTGAGGAGTGATGTGTTTTTACTGCCATAAGACATAATTTGACACATTGCTTGGTACCAGGGAGATCCAGGGCTAGTGGTATCCCACAGCAGGTCCAAGTGGCAATGCCGCCCCCCATCCACAGAACCAGCCCCCAAAACCAGCCCCAGGGGTCCAAGCAGCAAGCCTGGCAGTGGGCGCCTTGCTGAACCACTGAGGGGAAATACAAGTGAGCTGTTTGCTATCTAGTCTTAATGCTGAATCAGGGCTGAGACCAGATAATACCAACAAGTTGGAAGGGGCAGAGTGAAAAGCTATATCTGTCCTAGATATAGCGGAAGCTCTTGGTGCTGAAGGACAAAGCTAAGCTCCATAGTTACACTCTGATGAAGCTAACTGAACAAAGAGGCTCAGCTTTCCAGAAGGAGGGTAAGTGGTAACATCCATGAACTGCGAGTAAAAAGGATTTTTTTAAAAAAAGTGTTCTGTTGCTGTTTCCAAAATCATAAAACTCAGAGATGCAGAAAGCCTCTCTTAGGTCATCTACTCCATCCCCCTATTGGTATGGAATGGCTCCTAAATATGTATTTTCTAGTGCTTTGTCCAGTCTAGTTTTAAATGTCCCAAGAGAAAGGACTTCCACCATTTCCCTTTCTGCACTCTCTTACTTAGCATATAACTGTCTAAATAACCTAGGGCTGGAGCATATGTGGCTCCTGGATGGCTGTGCAGGGATGAGCAACAAGCTTATTGCAAGGGCCAAAGGTAGTAGAGAAGTAGACCTTTGAAAAGTAGTGGGACCAAAGAGAGAGAGCAGCATCAGAAAAGCACACATTCATGCTGGGTCCTTGGCCAGTCCCAGCATCAAAGGGTGTCTTAGAGCTACCTTTGCCTCCCCATTCCTCAATTGTGTGTACTCAACTCTGCTCCAGCTCTGCTGGGGATTTACCCCCTGGGATCAAGGACTGTTACTGTTTGGGCCCTCCGGCAGGGAAACAAGCGGGGCTGAAAATAAAGTTTCCATCTGCCACAAGAATGTGATCCATCCTGTAGAGTCTTAGAAGATTCAAGAGGGGAAGTATGTTAGGTCATCATTTGCACATGATTCAGTTTTCCCGGGGTATAAACTGCCAGAAATCCATAGAAACTCTCAGTGCAGCAGATTAATTTAATTTTCCATCAGATTTCTGCCCGCTGCTCAAAAAGAGTTTTGTATTCCTTTTATAAACTATTTTTACTTATTATAACATGCCTGCTGCCTTCTAACGAAGTCTCTGGATCAAGCTGGATGTTCTCTTACCCGCAACATTCACCTTTGTTGCCAGCTGCTCAGCTGCACAATGCGTGGCCTTGAAATCTGTTATGCAACTGTCTTCTTTGGCTCGGGATGTAGCTCTGCTATTGTGATCGCATAGTGACTTGCAGGAACTGTAACTATTTGCACTGTTGCTTATTTAACCAGATTCCAACATGTTCAGTGTCCCTTCAGTACCTCATAGAGGTCACCTCCCTTATTTTGCTGCGCCATTTTATTGTACAAGTGTAACTGCTTTAAACTCAAAGTACAGCATGTCTGATTGTTTTTGGCAGAGCTTTGTCCCTCAGTGCATGTTCTATTGGACTTCCATGTTGTAAAACAATTACCTACAATGTTATTAGAACTTATGGAGCCGTGATGGATAACTAGCTCTTTGTTCATATTTCCCCCCAAAATGTAGCTCTTCCAGCAGTATAATGAAAACTGCTTCAAGAGAACGTACTCCAAACCACCAACCTCTGGTTGGATTTCCTCAGTGTTGGAGACACTTATTAACTTTTCCTAGCACAAAATATAGTGTTAAATATAAGAGCAATGGTTTAAGTGGCCATAAAATTTATTGGGGCAGACTACTGAACATTGGATACAATCAAGTTGATAGAGCTCAGGTTTAGGGAAAATTTACAGTTATGGGATTTATTTCCCCCCCAAAAAGCTTGGTTTTAATTATTTAATATTGATATTAAGAGTATTATAAAGTACAGTTCTATTGATTTCTGTAAGAAAAAATACTTCATATACATAAAAAAAGTCAAGCTTAAAAGAATTCTGGGTTATATCAGTTGTGTTTGTGCAGAACATGCTTCCAGATCTTTCAAGTGTGGATTTGTCTGTCAGACACTTCAGTTATTTAATACTGCACAAGGCAATTCAAGGAAGTCATTGGACACATGTGCTTTCATGCTGCAACACATGAAAGCGGTCAATGGGGAAAAAAAAGGTAGAGATCATAGTTGCGTGGCTCATTGAGATTTTGTTTAAAACATTTGGGGAAAGAACCTCATTTACAAAGGTTTATAACCGAGCTATAATTCTGGCTTAAATTCTATCTCATAGGAAGGTTTAAAAATTCTGTAGAAGAAATACCGTGTTCTATTAAATTCCATTGGACCAGATTCTGATACTCTTAACTTTGAGTATTACTTTATTCTATGAGTGGTCCTATTGAAGTCAAGCTACTACTCTATGTGAATAAGAATATCAGAATGTGTTCCCTACATTTATAGAGATACTGTTCTAAAATCCTAATTCAGTCATATTCTACCACTCTTCATGTTGGGGAGCATTTTACCATGCAAGTAGTCCCATTTAACAAGTCTACCCAACATAAGCAAGGGTGGCAGAATTGAGCCCTTAGTTTTTGATCTGAAACTAAAACTTGTGTTAAACTGAAGGTAAAGAAGAATACATATCAGTAAATTGGGGTAAAATACATCACAGGTATGTTATAATTATCCCAGAACTCAGTGTGTCAACTTAGAGTACAGGTTAAACTTAACTAGTTTGGATTTCTTTTAAGGTATGGAAATGCACAGTTAAGACAGCCAGACAACATTTTATCTGTCCTGGGTGCACTATGGAGAAAAATATGAACAAGCCTATTTTATCATATAATCTAGGAGCACAAAGTGACTTAGTATTAAACACATCACTACTGTATGGCATCATTTTTGTCCACTTATTCCTTCTAGAAAAGGCTTATAGAGCAAGAATCACTGGATTCTGTGTAGTAGCTGTGAATCCAGTCTAACTGGCTAGTTAATCTGAATTTATAGCTGCTTTACATAACCAGCTCGAAATTGACACAAAACAATTGGAAGAGCCGCTGCTTCCTGCAGCTCCCCTTGGTTAGGAACGGCGAAGCGCAGCCACTAGGAGCTGTGGGCAGCTGTGCCTGTGGACAGTCAGTCAATGTAAACAAACTGTCTCGCAGCCTGCCAGCGGATTACTCTGACGGGCCACGTGCGGCCCACGATCTGCAGGTTGCCCACCACTGTACCAGAGCATCTACCTTTGTAATTCTTTTCCGTAAGGACAGAGCAGGCAAAAATGCATATGTTTGTAACCATCCACATTAAATTCAGGCATCATCTTCAAAAACTGCAGTTGCAGCACTACTTCCTGTTATATCTGTAGGCTGGAAAATAAAACCAAGGAATCACCTTGTGATACATTGCCACGGGTGTACGCTTACCATCACATTTTTCTGCATGAAATAGATTAGGCCCGCTCAGGTATATTGGCAATTCCTTCCACCACCAAACTAATGAAATTGCTTCTTCAGCTTATAAAGGTATAAGGCCTAGGGCCTATGTTTCTGGAACCAAAGAGCTTCCTTTCTCTTCCTTATGGCTGGCCAACAACAGTGATGTATATGTACATATCGTATGTGACCACACATCAATACTATCTGTGTGTAGAGGACCTCAAAATATTTATGCTTAAAATTAGCTACTGTATAAAACTAAGTTGAGGAAGGCACTTAAACTTATTTACGTTTAACTCTAAATATTTTAAAAACTACAGACTTTGACTTCTGAAGATATGAATATTAAACTTTATGCCTCAACCTAAAACTCAATACCAGCTATTAGGAGAGAGAGCAGAATGAATTAAGAATCAGGGACTCCTTAACCAAACACCATGGAAGGAAGACTTCAAGGGCACACAGCCCTGGAGGGAGACAAGGATTAAAGCAGCGCTATTCTTTGACAACTGTAATTCATTTTAAAAGGGTGTTTTGGTTTTTTTGGTAATTGTAGAACAAGATAATCCAACAGTGCCAAGAAAAATCTTAAAGCCCTACTAGTTTTTCATCCTTACATACAGACTTATTTATTGGCCTGATCCAAAGCCCACTGAAGTCAAGGAATTACTCCCATTGACTTCAGGGAAGGCTGGATCATGTCCAAAATGAGCCAGAGCCAAGGAATATTAACAGCCAGGAAAAAACAATATGCTCTGTTAAAGCCTGTCCTCACAAACCCAGAAAATACCAGCCAATCTCATCACACCCCTAAAAATCCAATTAGTGGCTACAGCCCTGAATTCTATCCTTGTCCAAAAACCATGTTCATTTCCCTCTACAATTGGTTTACACTCTGCTCCATATTTCAGTTGCTGACTTTTTCAATCTATGCCAAATTATAAGTTATTTTCTGTGAAGTAGTTTTGTCTGAATTGCTTTTGCACCCACCCATCCCAACCCCAATTTCAGGCTACGGCCTCTTGTTTTAAAATTAGTTGCTATCTTAAACAGCCACTGGCTTCAATCTGTTCCTCTCGGGATCTTTTTTACCTCTCTGACAATCTCTCATTTTGCCTCTCCCCTCACCCACCCAAGCTACAGAGGCCAGCACAGGCTAATCCTTCCTCATCATACACAGTCCAAACATCTAGGTTATTTAGGAGTTTCTTTTATAGCAGCTTTTCAATATCAGAACACTGAGCAATGTTACCAGTGGCCACAATAGCACATAATCTTAGTGATGTTTTTAGTTGCCAGTTACATCATAATGGAGTAATTTTTGCCTGTTTATCTGCTTAATATACTTACATATACACCTCTACCCTGATATAACGCGACCCGATATAACACAAATTCTG
>NW_020664375.1:2996369-3017034 GCF_002925995.2 Terrapene triunguis
TTATCTGTGAGAAGACTGATTTTTTATTAATGGGTTTGTTCTGTGAAGTTATTTGACAAATGGTTCATGTAAGTGTATTTCACATGACACATTATTCAGACTACTTCTGTGATTATTGCTTGGAGTTTTCAGTATTCATAATTTGCTATGTGTGCTGTGTGATTGGTCACCTAAATGACATGCTATTGTTTCTGTTCCCTGATTGGATGATTTCCAAACCTACAAAGACAGACACATGAATCCTTCCAGAAAGAATTATGGTTTGAAAACATAAGGATTCATAACTCTTTCTCTTTCTGCTAACATTTTTGTAGAAAAAAATTTGGATGAAGTTTTATTGTCATAGCCCTAGGGTCCTTAGTCCTGGACTGACCTCGCACTGTGTTAGGCACTGTACAATGAGAGATATTCCCTGCCCCAAAGAACTTATACTTAGAATGTAAGACAAGAAACAAGAGATGGATACAGACCAACAGGGGAGTTCAGTGAAACAATTAAAATATTGGTCAGCATGATAGGCAGGGATCTCCAGCAATCTAACCATTGTCAAGCTTTTTGTAGGCACCATGGCAAAGGAGAGTTTTAAGGAGGGATTTGAAGGATAACAGTGAAATAGCTTTGAGGCCATTTTGGGGGATTTTCCCCGAGACTGCCCCTCGCACTTGAGAGGAAGCTGTAGGTGCTTGTCTGAAAATCTGATAAGTCGGCAATGGCAGCTGGCATCAAGGACCAATCAGCAGTGGGGGGTCAACCTTTCAATACTGATTGAGAGATAAACAGGGCAGGGGTAGGCTGTGAAGAGCCTTGAAAGTGAAGGCTTGATGCAATGGAGAAGAGAGGGCCAGAAGAGAGATGCAAAGAGAGGGGTGATCTGGTCAAAGCAACAGGATATAAAATGGGGCATTGAAGCAAATGTATGATGTTTATTCAAACAAGTGTTGATGAACACATTTTGCCCAGCTCCATCTCTGACCATGTGTGCAGGATCCACAGGCACAGGGACTATGCACAGATCTTCCCCTGAGTGAGGAAGGAGGATTCCTCGGCACTGTCTGTCTCCCATCCCAAGGCCAAGTCAGAGATGGGCTGGGGAAGATGGCAGGTGAAGAGAGATGTACTCTTCACACTGTTGCCTTCCACCCCCCACCAATTCCATGGTTGCTAAGATATAAGGCTGTGTGAATTTTTCAGAGTCACCCTATGCCCTTGGGAATCCTCCTTACAGAGTGAGGGAGGGGCTTTCCAGGAACAGCACGGGGAAGGGAAGTTCCTCACAGCATGGCTGCTTTGAACTTTATAGCTGGAACTGTATAGGCAGGATGCTAGTGTGGGACAGAGGGTACTGGATCTAAATGTGGATAGCCTTGGTCCCCAGTGAAAAATGGGGATTCTGTGGGTCTAAAGTTTTGCTTGTTCTGCACGTGTGCACGTGCATGCAAGTACAAAAACAAACATTGTTTCCCAGGATAGAACGATATGGTGGAAAAATATACAGAGACAACCTTGAAGAGTTTTCCTCTGCTCCTGGCCCCTCCTTTCGGTTTTGCTAGTGCTGCCCATTTATAATAGAATCATAGGACTGGAAGGGACCTCGAGAGGTCATCTAGTCCAATCCCCTGCACTCATGGCAGGACTAAGTATTATCTAGACCTGCTCTTAAAAAACTCCAATGATGGAGATTCCACAACCTCCCTAGGCAATTTATTCCAGTGCTTAACCACCCTGACAGTTAGGAAGTTTTTCCTAATGTCCAACCTAAACCTCCCTCACTGCAATTTAAGCCCATTGCTTCTTGTCCTATCCTCGGAGGTTAAGAACACATTTTCTCCCTCCTCCTTGTAACAACCTTTTATGTACTTGAAAACTGTTATCTCCTCTCTCAGTTTTCTCTTTTTCAGACTAAACAAACCCATTTTTTTCAATCTTCCTTCCTAGGTCACGTTTCCTAGACCTTTAATGATTTTTGTTGCTCTTCTCTGGAGTTTCTCCAATTTGTTCACATCTTTCCTGAAATGTGGCACCCAGAACTGGGCACAATACTCCAGTTGAGGCCTAATCAGCGTGGAGGAGAGTGGAAGAATTACTTCTCGTGTCTTGCTTACAACACTCTTGCTAATACATCCCAGAATGATGTTCGCTTTTTTTGCAACAGTGTTACACTGTTGATTCCTATTTAGCTTGTGGTCCACTATGACCCCCAGATCCCTTTCCGCAGTACTCCTTCCTAGGCAGTGATTTCCCATTTTGTATGTGTGCAACTGATTGTTCTTTCCTAAGTGGAGTACTTTGCATTTGTCCTTATTGAATTTCATCCTATTTACTTCAGACCATTTGTCCAGTTTATCCAAATCATTTTGAATTATAATCCTATCCTCCAAAACACTTGCAACCCCTCCCAGCTTGGTATTGTCCTCAAACTTTATAAGTGTCCTCTCTCTGCCATTATCTAAATCATTGATGAAGATATTGAACAGAATCAGACCCAGAACTGATCCCTGCGGGCAGGGCCATCCCTAGGGGGGATGCGGGGCCTGGGACAACCCCTCCCCACCTCAGGACCTGCCCCCAATCCACCCCTTCCCTCAAGCCCCTGCCCCGCCTCTTCCCGTCCCTGCTCCCCCCTCTCCCCCGAGCAACGCTGGGAGCTGGCGTGGCGAAGCGTGGTGGGCTGGGGTCGCTGCTGCCACTTCAGGCCAGTGAGTGTGGGTCCGACCCCTGCTGCTGGCGCCAGCCCCCCCGCTAACCTCCCGGGCCAGCCTGGCCCCCCGCACCTTATCCCCCCCCGTCCCGGGCCAGGCTAGTGCTCCCCGCCCAGCATGCATACAGAGCCGTCCCTAGGGTACGGCAATTCGGGACAGCTG
Organism: Terrapene triunguis; assembly: GCF_002925995.2. Lineage (NCBI taxonomy): Eukaryota > Metazoa > Chordata > Testudines > Emydidae > Terrapene > Terrapene triunguis. The sequence goes on from NW_020664375.1 coordinate 2,999,231, forward strand.
CTGCAGGGCCCCCCAAAGTGTGGGGCCTGGGGTGACCACCCCAATTCACTGTACCCTAGGGACGTCTCTGCCTGCGGGACCCCACTCATTATGCCCTTCCAGGATGACTGTGAACCACTGATAACTACTCTCTGGGAATGGTTTTCCAACCAGTTATGCACCCACCTTATAGTAGCTCCATCTAGGTGACATTTTTTTAGTTTGCTTATGAGAAGGCCATGCAAGACAGTATCAAAAGCTTTACTAAAGTCAAGATACACCACGTCTACCACTTCCCCCCGTCCACAAGGCGTGTTACCCTGTCAAAGAAAGCTATCAGGTTGGCTTGACAAGATTTGTTCTTGAGAAATCCATGTTGACTATTACTTATCACCTTTCTATCTTGCAAATTGATTGCTTAATTATTTGCTCCATTATCTTTCCAGGTACAGAAGTTAAACTGACTGGTCTGTAATTCCCCGGGTTGTCCTTATTTTCTTTTTTATAGATTGGCACTATATTTGCCCTTTTCCAGTCTTCTGGAATCTCTCCTGTTTTCCATGACTTTTCAAAGATAATCGCTAATGGCTTAGCAGCATTCATAAATTAAATGAGTCATCAGCATTCATAAATTAAGACACATCAGAATTGTCCAGTATCCATTTAATATAGTACAAGGTGCTCCACAGAAAACAAAACTAAATATTTTTTTCTCTCCATGATCTCCAAAATGCAGGTTTTTATTTATTGCCCTTTTTCATTCTCTCTCTGAGTATTTCTCTCATTCACCTAGTTCACTATCCCTCTTCTGCTATGGTTGGTCTCCTAGACACTTTCTGTGGGGCCTTCTGTTGGAAAGACTTGCATACTTATATTTGTTAGCCAGTTGGTTGCCTATGTTCTTTCAGGAAGAATGCAATTAGGATCTCTCTTTCTCATAGGCTACTGAGAGTCTGGGCTTATGATATTCTGAATGACTGACTCCTAACAGAAGTTATCTGCTATTGAGGGACGCAGAGAGAATTTAAAAGAGGCACGCTATCCTATTACTTTTTATTTAGATGCACTTATATGCAACTGTGAGATGGTATCAACTCTTCTGAAAAATAAAAATAAAGAAACTATAGCATTTATTTGCAACATCTAGTTGCTAAGAAACCCATTGTTGTGAATTTGGCAGGTTGTGGTTGATTCCAAGAGCTTTTACTTCTCTGCTAAACACTGTAGTTGTAGTGTGTACTGTAGTTTGTATTTCTGGGGACCATGTACACTCACCCCAAGTCTTGTGAAGTGGCCAGTCAGCTGAGGCCTTGTTGTTGGGTCTGAATCTGCACCAGGTTTCCTGACAGGCTCTAGTCTGCTTTTATTGCTGCACATAGTCCAGCACTAAAGTGTGCAAGTCTTTCCAACAGTAATTCTTCCAAGTTGTTTTGATTTTACTTACTATCAACAAATGCAGTTGCTTTTGAATTTAGACCCTCCTCCCAGACATTTATAGTCGGTTTAAGATGAAGTGTCCTTAATTCTGAACCATGTGGCAGCCCACTTGCTAACTTCCTCCACTGAATGACCCTACCCGCCATCCCCTGAAGATGCTCTTTATTTGTGTCAGTACTCTATATTTTAATCCATTTCAATTCCTCTTCACCTTTACCTGATGTCTAACTTCATAAATCGCTAGTGTGTGATACAGTGTCAAGCCCCTTACCATACAGGACATGTTGCTTATACAGTATTACATTCTTTCATCCTTATCTCCAAATTCAGAGTTGTCCTCAGAAAAAGTCCAGCAAGTGTGTTATGCTCAAGGGAGAAGGTGGGGAGATGCGATTGCCCTTGGGGAATCAAATTCAGCAACTCTGAACCTCAAACAGTGGAATCCCATCTAGCCTCTGGAAACCAAACTGTAACATTGTTTGCAAACTCCATTGGGAACAAAATCTTACATTCACACTCCTTTAGTTTCAGAGGGGTAGCCGTGTTTGTCGCTTTTTACAGATCCAGACTAAGAGTCCTGTGGCATCTTATAGACTAATAGATGTATTGGAGCATAAGCTTTTGTGGGTATTCACCCACGAAAGCTTATGCTCCAATACGGCTGTTAGTCTATAAGGTGCCACAGGACTCTTTGTCACTCCTTTAGTTGTAGTTCTGTGCACTGCCAGGTCACAGATCAGTCATTTTGTCGCTTCCTGGGGCACAGGGGTAGCTTTAGACAAACAGGATTGGCAGTTGGCTCGTGTCATCTTTCAGAGGGTACCAAAGCTAGGTTCAGCGAAGTTATTTTCACAAGAATCCTCTTCCCACCCCTTTTTCACCCATCTGTACTTCTGCTGCAAGAACTCATCAACAAAATACAGGCTATAAGGAAGCCAGCTGACTAGAAGGCAAGTCCTCCACTCCAGAGAGGGAGAGAGGAAGTCAGATTGGCAGGCTAGGGGGAAGGATAGGAATGACCAAAGAAGAAGGGCTAGGATTCCCTAGCATATAGGGAAAAAATGGAGAGGAAGAGGTTTCTTCACCTGGAGCATCAAGGACTTAAGGCCAACCTCCTAGGGTTAAGGGGGTCTGGGGGTGCTGCAGAGCCAACTCTGCCCTTAGAGAGGAAGAAGGTCAGCCTGGGAGATACTTTTGGTGGATTCCCAGAGCATGAGATCAGTGGGGTTGAGTTTACACTGCAAAACAATAGGGCTTGAACCGAGGGTCCCAGCTTGACTCAGGCTTGGATCCTCTACCCACATGGGGTCCTGGGATGCTGGGTCTGAGCCCTGGGTTAGCATGATTTGTGTGTAGATCGATGGGAGGTTAGGCTTGTACATAAATTTGACTCCTGGGCTTACATTGCAGCGTAGACATACCCCTAAAGGTAACTGTTTTCTCACAATGGAAAAAGTGATCAGCCCTCAGTGTTAACTACTTAACCTGGCAATATATATATATACACAAACTTTTTAAATAAAAAGACCATATTGAGAACACATTAATAGAAAAGTGTCTCAACCATCATTTTTCTTTTTTTCAGCTCAGCTCGACCTATCCAATGAACATACCTTCAAGTTTGAAATTGTGTGTGACAAAAATATTCAATGAAAACTGAACTGTGCACCTTTCACCTCAGAGTGACCGAGAATCTATGGCATCTACTGCCTTACCAAGTCACTGGACAATTCAAATATAGCGTTAACATTTACAGGACTAATAATTTAATCACCACCGTGTACCAGGGAGAAATCCCATCTCTACCATGGACTACTATAGTATTACATAATTTGGCACATAACTGGGAGTTTATTCCTTGTTATGAGGCTTCAGGTAATGTTCACGGAGAGACATGGGATACTGGACTAAATGGCTGATTGGTCTGCTCTGGTATGATAGTTCTTATATTCCTATACAGTAGCTCTAAAGAGTTGTTAAGCAAAATGGTTTTTTTTTTTAAATTTAGGACCTGATCCAGCTCCCTCTAAATCAAAGGAAGTTTTTTCATTGACTTTGGTGGCAGCTGGATCAAGGCCTTATCGTGGATTTCACATTTGGCTTAATAATAAAGATTTCACATTTTATTCCATTTGGCATGTTGATCTAAAGTTCTACATTTATTGGTTGTATGGAAATTTTTTTACAATATAAATTAAAATATTTCTTGAGAGTTTGTACAGCAATTGGAAAGTTGTGGGAATGATTTGAAGAATATTGAAAATATTTTTCATTCTGTGTATTGATTTCTGGAATAAATGAGGCACTAAAAGCAGATGTAGGAATTAATATATCTCACATGAATTATAGATATTTCTAAAACTTTCTAATACATACCTCAATAGCATTATAGAGAAAATATATTCTGTCAATTTTGTTAGCCCTTTGCCTTTCTCCTTACAGAAATGTGAAGCAGAAACTGACTTTACCAAATTAAAAATATAATCTAAAACCTTGGCTATAGAATTGATCTAGATTTTTTTTTAAATGAATTGCTTTTCTAAGTATACTGGCTCAGAACCTATACCGCATAGGCAAGTATTTTTAAATGATCTATTGACATGGTTTTTATTTTCACAAGAATCTAAAGTTTGGGTAACTTAGTATAAGGATATGGGGACAGGAATCTGGGTTTGTGGAGCCTGGGATGGCTGACATTCCCACAGTGCCACCAGGAGGCCATGTAGAGCCACAGTCAGGAGCACTGTGGAGAATAGGCACCGCAGGAAGTACCACCCAAGGGCGCCAGAGTGAGAGTACCCCACAGACCTCTGATTGGCCAACCACCCTATTTAACCTTGGAGGGTGTCCCAGGAAGTTGTCTGAGCAACAACACAGAGTTTGGGCCTGCTGTGACTCTAGGCATCATCTTGTCTTCTGATCTCTGGCCTCTGATCTGAGCCTGACTCTGACCCTGATTCCTGCCTCCTGATTCCAGTAGGACTGCCAACTTTCTAATCACACAAAACCAAACACCCTAGCCCCGCCCCTGCCCAAAGGCCCCTTCCCTTCCCCCAAGGCTCCACCCCTGCTCACTACATTCCCCCTCCCTTGGTGGCTTGCTCTTTCCCACCCTCACTCACTTTCATTGGGCTGGAGGAGGGGGTTGGGGTGTGGGAGGGGGTGAGGGCTCTAACTGGGGGTGTGGGCTCTGGGGTGGGGCCAGAAATGAGGGGTTCAGGGTGTGGGAGGGGGCACCTTGCTGGGGCAGGGAGTTGGGGTGCAGGAGGGGGTGAGGGCTCCAGCTGGGGGTGTGGGCTCTGAGGTGGGGCTGGGGCTGAGGGGTTGGGAGTGCAGGAGTGGGCTCCATGCTGGAGCCGAGGGATCTGGAGTGCGAGAGGGGGCTGCGAGTTGAGGCAGGGGGTTTGGGTGCAGGAGGGGGTATGGGCTCTAGGCTAGGGCCAGGGTTGAGGGATTTGGAGTGCAGGAGGTGGCCCCAGGTTTGGGGGGAGCTCAGGGCTGGGGACGGGGGTTGAGGTGTGGGCTTACCTTGGTCAGCTCCCGGTCGGCGGGGCTGCACATCTAAGGCAGGCTCCCTGCCTGTCCTGGCTCTGCGCTGTGCTCCGGAAGCAGGCGGCAGGTCCGGCTCCTAGGCAGGGGGTAAAGGGAGGGGCAGGAGGCTCTGCGCACTGCTCTCACCCACAGGCACCGCCCACCCCAACTCCCATTGGCTGCAGTTCCTGGCCAATAGGAGCATGGAGCCGGTGCTCGGGGCGGGGACAGCATGTGCAGCCCCGTGCCCCCTCCCCCCCCGCCTAGGAGGCGGACCTGCTGGCTGCTTCAGGGGTGCAGTGCAGTGCCAGGACAGGTAGGGACTAGCCTGCTTTAGCCCTGCAGCACCACCAAACAGACTTTTAATGGCCCTGGTTGGCGGTGTTGACCGGAGCCACCAGTGTCCCTTTTCGACCGGGCATTCTGGTCGAAAACCAGACACCAGGCAACCCTAGATTCCAGCCTGGTACTGCCTCTGATCTCCAGTCTCCAATCATGACCTGACTTTGACCCCAACTCTTGCTTATTGAGCCCAGCTCTAATGATATCTCTGACCCCTGGTCACTGTCTGCTGTGCCTAATGTGTGGACTGTAGGCCAGACTGCCTATGCCCCGGTCCCTTTGTTTTTTCACTGGTTGTGCATTAATTCTGTACTTCTGATGCTCACTGTTAAGAGGGTGGTTTGTTTTCTGGCAGCAAATAATGGAAGTAAACACATGCAATCTAAAATGGAATCAAATAGGAGTGCCATGAGTCCACAAATTCAATTTGGATTTAATATCACTGCCTAATCCTGTAAACTGAACTTTAGAAAGACGCTTTGGCAGGTTGTGGTATTATTTTCATCCCAAAAAGTTAAAAGAAAAGCCTCAAGAAAAAAAATTAGACACATAAAACCAGGCTGGATTAAGTTATTTCAGGCTCAGCACTGATAATAAAAGAGTAGTTCCCTTTTAGCAGCAGCTATGTTTTTTGGGGGGGGGAGGGGAAATCTATAATTCTATATCTTTAACTTGGATAGTTAGACAGTATCCAGAATGTGCCAGTTGCTTCACAGAACAGTGGGGAAAAAACAACAACAACCACCACCACCACCCAGGACATGGTCCTTGCTCCAAAGCTCTTATGCTCTAATTGTAACCATATAGTAAGTGAGAGTACAATGGTTTTAGATCTAGTTGTTGCTCAGATTTGGTCTGTGCACATCTTAATAGTTCGATTATATTTGGAGTAGGATAACTCCGTTCTTGTGGGTGACAGAAGTGGGGTTTTAAAAGAGATTTGAATGAGGAAATGGTGTGGGCTTCGCAAACAAAGATTGAAGATAAATGCTTAGAGCATAAGTGCTAGAACTAGGGGTGTTGGGGTGGGGGGTCCTGCCATCTCCCTGGCTTGAAGTGGTTTCCATCATATACAGGGTTTACAGTTTGGTTCAATGACTCTCAGCACCCCCACTATACAAATTGTTCCAGCATCCCTGGCTTAGACGGCAGTATGGAAAAAGAGAGGAAGAAGGAACAGGCTGTGGGTAAGAGGGGTTAAGACTTGCATCATTGTGTTTGGGGGAACACACAGGAGACAAGTTTTGAGACATAGGCCAGGACAGAGCTGCAAAGGGCCTTGAATGCGAGGACAAAAAGTTTTAACTGAATATGCAGAGCAGCGTGGCACCAGTGAAGAGAAATGGAAGGGAAGATATGGTCCAGCAACATGTAGAAGAGATAAGTATGACACCATCATTTTGGAAATGGGCGGGGGGAGGGGGGAAGTATTGCATTTACTCATGTTCATTTTCAGTCCTCATCTCTGTTTTGCACCGATAGGAAACAACAGCAAATCTTAGCATGATACAAGAGGTGGCAGGAACAGTAATGGAACTTGAAGGATGAAATCTTCCATGATTGAAATAAATGGCAAAACTCCCATTAACCAACAGGGCCTAGATTTCATTCTAAAACTTCATAAATATTATGGCAGATAAAAGAACCCATGCATCGTAATCATTCTGTGACTGCTATTTACACATTGTTATGCAAAATATAGTCCTGGAGTATTAAAATTCCACTTTTCCAGCAGGAATCTTGTTTGTAGGAACGGAATGTTTTTCAGTGAAATTCACCTTGCAGAACAGGTGGCAGTTTAAGGCTCTCCCAGGGAGGTAAGGATTAAAGGTTTTACCATACACATAATATGTTGGAGGAAATCCTTTAGATTATTAGCAGCATCTAAGGACATGAGAATTAACACAGATCATTGCTTACTATTACAGTGATTGGCACTATAGGAAAAAACAACTCAATCAGATTAGATTGTATAATATAGCTAGCCAGCCAACAATGGCGTTTTTTTTCTCACAAAATTAGTTACACATGGAACATTTCAGAATTGCCACACTAGAAAAATATGCCATCTATTTGCCCAGGGCTAGATACTACAGCCCAGGCACTGGCAGTGCAAGCGTCCTTATTCTGCCCCACTAACATGCCTCACTCATGATTTAGAGGATCCATACTAAACTCCGGAACCATCCAGTTAATCCTAGGCTGTGTCTACACTTACGGCGGTGTGTACAGCACATACATGGCACTCCCCCTAGCAGGGCATAAAGATGGCAAGGCACTGCTTAGGCAAGTGGACTACAAACACACAGAGCTATAGTGTATGTCCCCTACACATCTCTACATGCCCAAGCAGTGCCTCCCCTGGCTACACTGCTATTTTTAGCAGCATAGTGTCCCCCTAACCCTAACTCTCCCCCTGTCAGAGCCTTTGTCCAGTAATTTAAATCACTTCCAGTGTCTCTCATCCTCCAGAAGGATCACTGGAAGTGATTTAAATTAGGCTGAAATTTTATTCCTAGGGGTTTGTCTACACTACTGCTTAAGTTGATGTAACTTACGTTGCTCAGAGGTGTGAAAAAGCCCCCCTCCGAGTGATGCAAGTTACATTGACCTAAGTGCTGTCCACACCAGCGCTAAGTCAGTGGGAGATGTTCTCCCACCAACATAGCTTCCGCTTCTCACTGAGATGGAGTCATTATGCCGACAGGAGAGTGCTCTCCCCTCAGTATAGAACATCTTCACCAGATGTGCTGCAGCTGCATCAGTGCAGCTAGGTCAATGTACGGTCGTGTAGACTAGCCTGTAGTGTCAGGGTGTACCCAGCAGATAAAAGAACAATGCACGTAATTCCAAAATCATTTACATATAGCCGGGGGGCGGGGGTGCTGTCAGCCTTCCCCCTTTACCCATCCTGGTCCCCAGCCAACCTGCTGCTGGGACCGCACCACCCTCCTCTATTGAATGAGAGTTAAGGGGGGCTATAAAGGAGGGGGGTTGCTCCCTGCTGTACCAGTCATAGGAGCCCCAAACCCTCTGTTTCCACTCCTTTAAGGAATACCTCCTTTAAATCCTTTACCAATCCATTTTAATCTGATCACCACATCCCTTCCCTATGGAGAACCTGCACTGGACCTCCGCCCCACACTTACATCCTACTTATATCATAGCCTAACCCCTGGTTCATGTTTGCCCCAACTAAGCCCCCAACCTGCTGTGGCGAAGCTGAAAAAAACCCCCATCTCACCTTGGCCAATCTGGCAGTGAGGAAAAAAATTCCATCCCAAGTGCCCTGAGATAGGAGCGACTAATGTAATGACCGCAGCAGATCATGACAAAGCCTGTATTGCACCACTTCCATGGATGACAGGGTGGGAGCAGCGCTGGCTAGTCCAGGCGAGAGGGCTTTTCCTGCACCGGCATGGACCTAAGTAGTCTCCCTTCTCTTCCAGTCACCCACGGTGGGAGGGGGTCAGGTCAGCATCCCCACACTGACCTGCTCTGAATTTGCCACAGCAAGTCACTCGCTTTCTATCTAGCCCCCAAAGTGGCCACACACCTTTTCCTATGCACCCCAGTGTGGACGCAGCCTGCTTTTTACTGAGGCGAGTAGCTTCGTGCACCCTGCATGCCTCTGCCAGGGTAGGCAGGGCCATATTTTCAGAAATCTTTTTTAAAAGATTACAGAATAAACCAAGCCTCTATTCAGCCCTCTGGCATTGTCATAGGGCTAGACTGAGCTGTACAACTCAGCTCTGATAATGGGGCTGTGCTGCCCTAGGAGGGTACTGAGAAGCCACAGTTCATTCCCTGGTGCCCTCATGCTGCAGAGAGGAAGTAAGTTATAAGACTCCCCTTTTGTGTCTGCCTATCTCCACTGGCTGGTGCACTGGGGATGGAGCCACCCCTCCTCATCTTGTTGCTCATGGGTAGGTTTTACATAGTCATACAGGAAGTACAGGTGGCCCTTTCTCTCCCTCATGCTCCAGCATGGCCATGTAAGACACGGGCACAATCTAACCCTTAATACGGGCCTCAAGCAAGAAAGTTTTTACTGTATCAGTGTGTAATTATTGCTGCTGCTCAGTGCCAGAGTACACCAAGCCCCCAAGGTGCCAGTAGTGTGCCAGGTGTACTGCAGCTTGGAAATAAGTACTGTCAGTGCTTCAACAGCTCGGCCTTGTAGGCACGAGTCCTGGTGGGTCCTAATAACCACTCAGGCACATGATTTAAGGGAAAGGGTATATTAGCAGGGCTGGCAAGAAAGGGAAAGGTTGCAGATACTCTAGATGCAGTGGCTTAACAGTTACAGTTCAAAGTAAGAAATAGCAGTAAATGTTTGAGTCACTGGGACAGTCTAACCAAGAGCCATGGTTCTTCAGGTCTAGTGTCTGGGGTGCTCTCCTCGGTCTAGTCTCTATTCAAAGCAAATAAGAGTTTGTGAATTTCCAAGCCAGGCTCATTTAGTGTCTCTCATTGGGGTCCCTCTGCACTGGGTCCTGCCCAGCTGCTGCTGCTCCCCCATAAGTCCCACACAGACCTGCACCCAGCTGTAATGTGGGGCACTCACAGCCTGTTCCACAGACAGCTCTGCTTAGAGTTCCTGCAGCTTCCCTCCAGCTCCCAGCTTGCCATGCAGCCATTACTACCCAAACAAAGCCTGGTTACTTCCTGATTCAAGACCTTTCCCTTTACCCAGCTAGGGACAAGAGATGTACAATGGGGAAGAGGCTGATGAGATTTGTAGTTTCTGGCTTAGTAGATCCATCACAAATGAATGGCATTGTTAGATGTACTGGTGGGTTTGATCTCTGTCAATTGTTGGCAACACTTGTTCATTTTAATAACGGGCACGATACAAATAAATACATGAACAATTACAATTGAAAGTGAACAGGGACCACTTTACAGATTTTACAGTTATGGATTCCTTTTCTGATAGTCTAGTAAGTTTCCATGTCAACTGTGTGACTAGTTGATGACTCTTCTGTGGTGAGCTATGCAATCATTAGGCAGTAAGATAGCAGAAGTGGAGCTGAGTTAAATGATCATTTGACATTACTTATCTAGACCAGATTCATCAATTAGAATTGTCTTTCATTAATGTATCGTAATCTTCTAGAGCTTTGTGATTGACACTTGATTGTCACAAACGTAGTCCCCATATGGATGGGTTAGAGTAGGCTGGAGGCAGTATTTCAGTGATCCTGAGGATTGTCAGAGAGTTTAGTTAAGTCTCACTGTGATCAAAGGCCTGATCCATAGTCCAGTTTTTCAAATGAAAAGACTGACTTTCACTTCAGTGAGCTTTGGATCAGGTCCTAACTGAAGATCTACAGGCCTAGGACATTCTAAAAGATGACACTATGGGATTGTCAAGGTAATCCATGAGGATGCAGCTCTGGCATTCTCAAGGTTAGTTCAAGCAAATCTAGATCACACTCTGTGTGTGTGGTGGGGGGGGGGTGGCAACAAAACACTATTTGACTGGGTTCCTGAGCTACAAGACTCAAGGACCAGTATGTGACCTTGTTGTCACCCTGCCACTGTCCCAAATGATGCCATGCCAGCTGGTGGAGGCAAGGAATTCTGTTCAGGTGGGGTTGGAGAGAATAATACATCCATGTATTTCTGAAGGGCTCTCAGGAAGAATGGATAGAGGTTTCCTATTAAACAGAAGAGGGAAGAAACATGCAGCATTCCCCAGCCAGGCCCTGGGGGTTAGGGTTATCATTCCGAGAATTTTCAATAACCATAAGCAGCTTATACTTCATACTACAGTGCCACACAGTGTGGACAATACACATCACACTAGCCTTTCAGCCTGCTTGTGGTGGAGTGAGGGTCCCAATGTGCATAGTGCCTCCTGCACCCACAGGTTTGGTAGAATTGTCTGAACCAGCCATAGGGATTGGATACTGTGGAGTTCACAGTGAAGTTACCATATAACTCTGAAAACCGACTGTGTCAAAACAGCACCCCCTTAGTTAGTGGACCTGCTCCCTGGGTGTATTCAGAGTCACACTGGCTGATTTTACAAACTAAAAAGTTTTTACTGTGTTTTACTGCTGTTTGCACTGCAGAGAGAACAGAACTCTGGAAAAATGAGTTGATTCTATTCAGGCTCACATCAACAGAAATCTTAACTAAGGTCTAACTGCAGAAGCCAGAAAGAACCCAACTTAACATTCAGGGCCATGTATGTTCACTTCTGCATTAGTCTAATTTTACCCCTTGATTTCAGTTGAGTGAGACTGGCATGAAATTGGAGTAACATAATGATGAAACAGGTCCTCAGACTCTAAAATGAGTTTGCAGGGATGGCAATTAGGGAGATCTCTTTTTACTTGTGTACTGAGTAAATCTGGTGTGGAAGTCATTGAGACAGTTACTATGAAACCCCAATATGTCATTTTTGCAATGTCACTTTTCAGACTTGCAATGTCATTTTTCACTTTCAGCTCTACCCTCTCATTACCTGACCTCCCCTGGTGAGCTTAAAGCAGCTGCATTTGCCTGCAGCTTGAAGAGGTCGTGGTAGACCTAAGTTCTGGGACCATGTGCCTTTGGAGGACCCGATCCTCAACTCCCATTAAAACCAACAGCTCTTCATTATTTGTAACACTTCAAATATGGAAATCTGACTTGATATTATCATAAGGAGACATGCAGATGGCACATCCAGCTCTTCAGCGGCAATTCGGTGGCGGGTCCCTCAGTCCCTCTCGGAGGAAGGACCTGCCGCCGAATTGCCGCCGAAGAATGAAGCCGATTGCTGCTTTTTTTTTTTTCCCCCGCCGCTTGGGGCGGCAAAAATCCTGGAGCCAGCCCTGCATACATTTACCTGCTGCTTTAGAGAACACCTAAGATATAAGATCTTTAGGACAAGGAATGTAATCTAACTGATGTAGTAGCACCACAACTGACACCTGATTTATTGAATAAATCCCATCATACAACGGACCCTCACCTACCTTAATATGAGGGGTATGTCCCCTAATCTCACTGGGCAGTACTGCGTTAGTATTAGATATTCAGTACTGAGTTAAAGAAAAGAAAATCACCTATCAAATTGCTACTACCTCCGTTTTCCTTTTAAGTCTTCTTTTAATCCAGCTGCTGACTAGATTTTACACAATTTAACTTGAGAGATCTGATGAGATCACATCCCCAGGCTCCCAGCCAACTGGAAATGAGATTTTAATCCATACTGTGAATTGTCAGAAGTGGTGAATTAACTCACTGTGCCATCTAATTGCCTAAATCCATCAATTAGAATTGTCTTTCTTTTGAGTAAAGTAGTTTCTGAGGAAAGCAGCCCTATTACTAAGTGTCACATATGTGACACTCAGATTCCACAGTGCTGGGAATGGTGGAGGATCCTGAACAGAATAGATTAGGGATGAGCTGTAACTCCAACTGGCTGGATTTGAGAGAAAATGAAGGGAAATGTTAGATTGACTTTGGATTTACTTAAAAAAAAAAATACACACAGAAGCCTTTCCAATGTTTTCTTGTTTGGTTCCAAACAATTGTCAAAGAACCAACTACAATTTTCTCTTCCACAGTGCTCATGAATCAAGTAGATGTATATAAAAAAAGTGAGTCAAAACATTAGAATTATTTCCAAGGAAAGATGTTTGTGGTTTTACTGCATCTGCCAGAAACCAGAGAACAACTTCCTCCTGATTTCTTCTGTGCTCTTATCCATGAATGGCAAAATATTTTCTTTTCTAAGAAGCACAACAGAGGCCCCCCTATCCCAATCTGTCCCCTCCCCTCACCCAAGTACCAACCCCCCTTGCCTTTTTCTGGGGAAGAAGAACATCCAGCTCTGACGCTGGTGCAGACACTACCTTTAGAAGAGAAAATAATGCTGTCCACGTTAACTGCTTGATTGATTCCGAATTGCTGGAACATAATGCTACTTTGGTTCCTGTGCAGATCCATTAAAAATATAATTATTTCTTTTAAGAGTGAGATAATTAGAGCTGAAATTAAAGCCCTAAACTTAACTTTCCTTAAGAAAGGAAGCTCTGTTTTTTATTACTATTATTAAATTTGCCCAGTGGGAGCAAGCTTATTCTGTTGAACATGCTAGAGCCAGTGCTACTTGCTGCTGGGCAGGGGAGCTGCCTTCCTCTTTGCATCGAACCGCTTGATTTATAAATAAATAAAGATATCCTATCTCCTAGAACTGGAAGGGTCATTGAGTCCAGCCCCCTGCCTTCACTAGCAGGACCAAGTACTAAATTGATCAAACTGCTCAAGTCTGTCAGTGCCCTTTCATTCATCTGCTGAACTTCTCCTGAAAGAAGAAGATTTAGAATGATTTTCCTTTGCAGCACCAAGACCTCCTCAGACTAGGCTTCGAGCCTGAAGCAGTCAAATTATAGAACATCACTTACTCATCATAATTGGCTTATTAATTCAGCAGAACAGACAGTATAGTTTTTCAACTACTATCCAGGCATCTGCCACCCCCTCTCCCCTTTTCTTGAGTAAAAGAAAGAAAGAGTTAAGACTGCCCATTGAAAGGGGGGGTAGGGATGCCAAATTTCGAATTGCACAAAACCAAATACCCTTGCCCCGCCCCTGCCCTGAGGCCCCACCCATTGCCTCCCCCCTCCCTCCCTCACTCTTCCCCACCCTCACTCACTTTCACTGGCTGGGACAGGGGGTTGGGGTGCGGGAGGGGGTGAGGGCTCCAGCTGGTGGTGTGGGCTCTTGGATGGGGTCAGGGCTGAGGGTTTGGGGTACAGGAGGGGGCTCCGGGCTGGGGCTGAGGGGTTTGGAGTGTGGGAGGGCCTCCAGGCTGGGGCCAGGGATGCAGGGTTTGGGGTGCAGGAGGGGGCTCAGCGTGCAGGCTCCGGGCAGCATTTACCTCAGGTGGCTCCCGGAAGTGGCCGGTATGTCCCTCCGGCTCCTAGGGGGAGGGGCTAGGGAGCTCCATGCACTGCCCGCACCCACAGCTCCCATTGGCCATGGTTCCCAGCCATGGGAGCTGCAGAGCTGGCGCTTGGGGCAAGGGCAGCACATGGAGACCCTGCGCTTAGGAGGCGCAGGGACATGCTGGCCACTTCTGGGAGCCACACAGAGTGAGGGCAGGCAGGGAGCCTGCATTACCTCCACTGCACCGCCGACCGGACTTTTAGCGGCCCGGTCAGCAGTCAGAGTCCCTTTTCAACCTGGCGTTCTGGTTGAAAACCGGACGTATGCAGCCCGGAGGGATGGGGAGAGACTGAGAGGAGAGAGAACAAATAAAGACTTTGAAGTGCAGAGTCACCTGGTACCTTCGTAGTTTATCTGACATTTATGGGAGGTAAAGTAGCTATCCCCCTCTGAAGAGATTGTTGCATAAAAAAAGTCACCCAAAATGACTCAGCCAATCCTCCCTTTCTCCTCTGTCTTCATCCCATGCCACAGAGAATAGACCAGGGCAGTGGTTCTCAACCAGGGGTATGGGTACCCCTGGAGGTACACGGAGGTCTTCCAGGGGGTACATCAACTCAGCTAGATATTTGCCTAGTTTTACAACAGGCTGCATAAAAAGCACTGGTGAAGTCAATACAAACTAAAATTTCATACAATGAAATGTTTATACTGCACTATATACGATACACTAAAATGTAAGTACAATATTTATTTTCAAATTGATTTATTTTATAATTATATGGTAAAAAGGAGAAAGTAAGCAATTTTTCAGTCAGAGTATGCTGTGACACTTTTGTGTTTTTATGTCTGATTTTGAAAGCAAGTAGTTTTTAAGTGAAGTGAAACTTGGGGTACGCAAGACAAATCAAACTCCTGAAAGGGGTACAGCAGTCTGGAAAGGTTGAAAGCCACTGGACCAGGGAATACAGCAATTTTCTCTGGGTACTTAAAGACTGCATAGTCATCATTTTGTTATCTTTTCCTCATGGTTACTCCCAGCATAATGTTCAAAACTGGTGGGAATGTACCACAGTGAAGATTTCTACGTAGCTGGAACCTGATTTTTCATAGCTATTGTCATGGTATCAAAAGAGTGTCCCCTTGATGGTGGAGGTGAAGTTTGTCTCCTCTTTGTCCCCCCTAGTATTTCATGATTTACCAACACAAATCAACAACATGTAACCCATAAACAGACATTTATGATACCTGACACTGACCGGCAGTGCTATAAATCAAATAAATTTGTTTCTGCCTCAATGGGCATGAAGGTGAGAGGAGATGCCAAGTGAAAGCCTCTTCAGTACATATACAGTACCCGAGGTGGGGTGTGTAAAACAGAGCCTCTGATGCTAGTTTAACTACTGTCTCCCCCCCTCTCCATCTTCAAAAGCACAGAAGACCAGTAGAAGTGCACTAGCAGTGTCTGAGGCTAGGTCTACACTACAGCGGGGGTCCGACCTAAGATACGCAACTTCAGCTACGTGAATACCGTAGCTGAAGTTGCGTATTTTAGGTCGACTTACCTGGCTGTGAGGACAGGGGAAAGTCGACCGCTGCCGCGCTGCCGTCGACTCCGCTGCCGCCTCTTGCCGCAGTGGATTTCCGGAGTCGACGGCAGAGCGATCAGGGATCGATTTTATCGCATCTTCACTAGACGCGATAAGTCGATCCCAGAAAATCGATTGCCTGCCGCCGGACCCTCCGGTAAGTGTAGATGTACCCTGAGTAGCCCCTTCCTATGCCAGCCTTAGGAAAACATCAGATTACAGCAGTCTGTCAATAGTGCTTGCCAAACTCTTCAGTATTTACAAGTATTTACACAGTCATGACTTTGTCCTCAGCTGCATGGATTAAATATGGATGTGTATATTAATTATGTAAATATGAACCTGCAGATCTCAATCAAGTAGATCCAAGGATACACTAACCTTTGCAAGAGCTGATTGATGCTGCATCAGACAGAGACCATTCACATTTACTGCTAGGTATAGGGGAGAGGAGGAAGGAAAATCTGAAAGTAAACAGTGGTATTAGTTTTACAGACTGAACAAAAACGTGACATTTTAAAAACCATTCTGTAACCACTAACAATCCCTACTCAACAAAAGCACAGTCTGTGCTTGACAAAAGCCATCCCTGAAAAATGGGGAAACTGCATCCTATAGCAAGATGAGTCCTATCAGATATAATCCAGACATTTATAATATTTTTAATCACAGCTAGGAACTGGGTTTGGAAATATCATGACTGGAGAGGCTGATTCTTCTCTCACTTATACTGGTGTAAATCAGGAGTAACTACATGGAATTGGATGGGGATACAGCTGTGTAAAATTGGTATGTGTGAGAGGAGAATAAACTCGCTCTATTTAGCCTTGTGAATGGACTGTAATGGAAACTTTTACTTGAAAATTTGTTTTGGTGCCTTGCCTTGAGTAAGATGACTGAGATGGAAGCCTACATAAAGAGTGACTATGATTGTAGTGAAATTGCCCAATTCTCTGGACATTTTCATCATACAATGGAGTATTAATGCAGGATAATACTCCTTTATTAAAGTGTTTAGCTTTCCTTTTGGTTTTTGCTCCCTTCCCTCACGGCAGCAACCAGACATGGTTTATATCAGTATTGTATTCTTGCTATTAATCGATATTTCCAATGCCAGTAAGCAGGCTTCAATATTACCCTGTTTTAGGGACTGATAGCCAGCATTTATTTTATCATCCATGTCCTCTTCCTGATAGCTACATCAATTTTAGCTTTCAATAACTTCTTCGGGCCCAAAATTAATGTGGCAGTAGTAGAAAGCCATACATTTCACCAAAGTGCACAGAAAGTGAGTGAATCTATTGATGAACATTGTCACTATACAGGAACAATATGGGGATTTGTCCGAGATGATTCAAGACCAGGTCATGGAGATAATAGCCATACTATGTATATGAGACTGATTATTGCTTGATCCAGGACTAACTTTACCAAAAGCTATTGTTATTGCGAGTCAGACTGAGCCTACTATGGGAGAGGCAAAAATAATTTTATGGGGACTAAAAATAATTGAATTGATAATAAATTAATTACATCTCTTGACTAAAATAGCACAGGTACAAAAATATAATAGTATATGAGTATAGTTCATATGCCTAGTAAGCATCATGTATTTCAGCACCCCCCCCCCCATTACATTCAGCTGAGTCCTGTACTGCTGTACATAGCCAACTACACAAGGTGTCCCGCAAAAGATTGCCCACTTCTACCATGATGAGATTGGGTATTTTTTGAAAGTATGACAGAATCCTCTCCCCCAGACCAGATAGGTGAAGTCACTATCCTTGATGTAAGTCCCTTGAGTGCAGGTCATTGAGTTCAGCCACACTCCACTCAACTGATGCTAGATACTGGCTCAGCTGTGAAAATTCTGCCAGCATCTATTCACACGCAATGCTTTCAGACTACCGTGCTTTCAGAACCCAACCTATATTTGATGACTTAAAACAGGGGTCGGCAACCTTTCAGAAGTGGTGTGCCGAGTCTTCATTTATTCACTCTAATTTAAGGTTTCGCGTGCCGGTAATACATTTTAAC
>NW_020664375.1:3047034-3124014 GCF_002925995.2 Terrapene triunguis
GGGCCACGGACCATTGTTGTCCCCTCGAGCCCCTTGAGCGGCCAACAACCCCACTGTGCACACACATAGGTGCCAGGCAGAATTTGGACCTACATTACAGATGTCAGGGAGGACACAAATGGGGTTAGCAGTACTGTATGTCTAAGTGTTCAAAACCCAGGAGTCAGGCCTGCTGAAAAATCAGGAGATTTAAAAATAAAAAAGATGAGGTTCCTTTTGGAGGTGGCTTTTGGACCATTAAGGGTCACGTTTTCAAACTCCTCAGCACCCCCAAGGACTAAAAGTGTATTTAAAATAAATGAATGCTGAGCTTCCCAAAAAATGACTTGGCTCCAAACGGTGCTTTAAGAAAGCCACCAAATATTATGAGACACATGATTTAAAACAAAGCAAAACCACACCGCAAAGACGATGGCAATACTGGTGAACACTAGCAAAAGGTCTGGGGCCTAATTCTCTTCTCACTTGCACTGATGTAAATCAGGAACAAATCCACCATAGTCAATGGAGTTACATCAGTGTAAAACTGGTGCAAGAGAAAAGAGAAGTAGGCACTCTGTGCTTAACCAACTTCCAGTCCTACTGTGGTTTTCAAAGTCTTAGGGCCAAATCCTGCTATCACTTGGAATGCTGTAAATCCAAAATAACTCTACTGAAATCAGTGACCATAGTCCTATGTAAGGTAACACATGCCCCCAGCATTGTAGTATCTGAGCCCCTCACACTTTTGCATGCATTATCCTCACAACACCCCTGTGGGGTAGGGAAATATCACCTTCCCCATTTTACAGATGGGGAACTGAGGCACAAAGACACTGACAGGCTGTATCCCTGTATTCACACCTTGTACAAGGATTATTACAATAGTTTGTAAAGTACACATTGTAAGGTATTATTAGTTTTCAAATGATTTACTCATGAGTATTGTCCTGATAAAATGTGTGTGGCAACATTGTATGAGGAGTTATAAGATTCCACTGTATGGTGTTAATATAGCATTCCAAACTGAGGTTGTCAAGCAGGTCTGTCTCAAACAAAGGAATTTGTGTTCTGCTTAATTTGCATTCAAGCAGTAAACAGAGCCATCAAGCGGGAAGGGAAACAAAGGGTACTCAAACAGGTAAGAAAAAAAGCAGCAGGGAACCTCCTTCCTCATTGACTTTGTCTCCTGCTACTCAGCTGGAAATATATTTTTTTCAAAATGGGGACAAACTACAAAAAGGAGGGACAAACACCCCAATGGACCCATCTCTCTCTCACTGTCTATCACATTCTCTGCGCCAAAAGCAACAAAGGAAACCTTCGTTTGACTGTGGGAAAAGGGGTCCTGATCTAAGAGGTTTTGTGAGTAAGACTGCTGAAAGCACATGGTGAGAAAAAAACATGTTAAATTCAGAGCAAAGTTAAGTTAGGCACCCGAAGCATTTTATCTTTATTGTTCTTGTCACCGTTTCTGACTTATGCCTCATTACTTGTATTCACTTAAAATCGCTCTGTAGTTAATAAACTTGTTTTATCTAATCCAGTGTGTTTAAATTGAAGTGGCTAGGAAACTCATTTGGGGTGGAAAGTTGTGTGTATATTATTTCTATCAAAGAAAACAGACTTTATATAACTTATCTTGTCCAGGAGAGGGCTGATCAGTACAGGACATAGATTTTCCCCAAAAAACATGAGACCGGGGGTGTGTTGGGCTCACCCTGTGGTATAACCATGGCTGGTGAGAGCCAGAGTGTAACCCAAGTGTGGCTGGCAGGCTGCAGCTACACACAAACACTCAGGGTGTTGCTTGCATGCTGAAAGCATTGTAAGGCAATCAAGTTTGTTGGGCAGAGTGACACAGCTGGTCTATAGTTTGGATTGTAACCTGGTATGTCACAGAGACTAGGTGACTTGCCGAAGCTTACAAGGTGGTAGCAAAGCAGGGAATTGAATCTGGGTGCCCCGTCCCAAACTTTAGGCTAGTGCCCTAGTCACTGGATCATCCTTCTTTTCCCCACCATCTCATTGTGCCCTGCCTCCGTCTGCATCAGCCTATCCATAGCAAGGTCACATTCCCACTGCACTCTCCAAAAGGTGCAGTAGAGGTTGTCTCCCTCTGCAGGAGAATGCCTCCTCTTGTGCCCTGTAGGGTGGCGAAACTTTATTAATAATCAGTGGTGCAACATGGCCCGTGATTCTTTTGATGAGGGTGGGAGGAACTCACAACAAACCTGCAGTTTAAAAGAATCTTATGGGCTGGAAAAAAAAACCTTTGCCTCAGTTGTGTAACATCATCAACATAATCCTTGTTTTAACTGGGTGTATCTCATGTGAATCAGTGCAGTTCCACTGAAGTCAGTGTTGCTTATGCCAATCAATAGCTAAGGAACTGGCCCGATTTTATTGTTGCTACAAAGTCAGCAAAAACATTTTAATTGCATTTTTGTAGATCCTGTAAAAATAGTGACAAAAATTCCAAATACTACATATTAACTTTTTCACTATTTACAATCATCATCATCATCATCACCCCCACCACATTTTTTTAAGTTTCAATTGAATTGTCTAGAAATCAAGTAGAAGTAAATTGAATAGCCATATTATCTTATTGCTGAAAAGCAAGTCTTTTGTCACCCTACCCCTCTACTATTTGTTACATCAAACCTAAAGTTTGATTGTAAATTTTTCAGGGCAGAATGTCTGTCTATTTGTCCTGTAAAGTACCTTTTAAAGACTAAGCAGAAAGTGTTACTATTTAAAGGGGGAGATTTTCAAAGGCATAAGTGTGTGAGAATTGGAAACCTAACTCCCATTTGTGCCTTTGAAAATCTACCCATAAAGTTAGAAAGTAGATTAAATATATGGAATCTTGGCATGCTCCTTTCAATTATAGGAAGGAAAAAAGTATGTTAATAGCTTCAGAAATCTATTGTGCGCCTATGATTTAAAAAAGGATTAGGGTTTGTTTCATTTTTTCATTTGTCCATGGAAAAGTGCATTTGAATATCCTGAAAAAAAAAATAAAAAACCCCACATGTATAGAATTTTGTTTTACACCAAAAATGGTGTAAGATTTGTCAAAGGCAGAATATCAAAAAACAAAACCCTACCAAAACAACACAGTTTTCCCCTGGAGAGAAGAAAAGAGAACAGCCACCATGTGACAGATGCTGAGCAATGGGACTAATGCACAACTGTACTGAGCTTGGGTACCACAGTGATGAGCATAGTATAAAAACCTACATAGATTTAGTGTTTGATCAAATGAGGAATCACAGTGCAAATTTACTGGTCCAGTGGACCATAACTGCTCACATGGAGCCATTAGGGACCATAATATCAATAATCTACATGCTAATGAGTCAGAAATCTTCAGATTAAAGATTTCCCAACTGAGCTCTGAGACAATGGACCTTGACTGCTCTATTACAGTCAAATTTGTCAACTGAGTATTCTTTGATAGGTTGTCTGTGCATCCGTCACTGTCACTGAGAATGAGGGGGCTCCTTAGGAATCCCCTATAATTTCAGGGGTGGAAAAAGAGTCTCGTGCACTTATTTGTTTTAGGATAAAGTCTACAAGTAGAAATAAAGATTGTGTCTAGGGCTGGCCATAGGACAACATTTCACAACAACTTTTGGGGTTTGAAATTTGTTTGTTTCACATTAGAATAAAAAAATGACCATTTTACAAAACAGTTGTGTCAAAAAATTGTTTTCTACTCATAATGCCCAGGTTTTTGATTCTGCTGTCTTTCATCAGAAGTAACGAGCGAGTCCTTCTGGAGGAAAGCTTAATTGACACCGTATTGGTGAAACCATTTGGATTCAATGAAACAGCATATTTCAGCGAAATACATTTAGTTTGAAAAGTGTTCCAACCAACTCAGATTGTGGCCCCCATTGTGCTAGGTGCTGTACATACACAGTAAAAACCCCTGCTCCAAAAAGATCTGAAT
The DNA here is from genome assembly GCF_002925995.2 of Terrapene triunguis. Classification (NCBI taxonomy): domain Eukaryota; kingdom Metazoa; phylum Chordata; order Testudines; family Emydidae; genus Terrapene; species Terrapene triunguis. The sequence goes on from NW_020664375.1 coordinate 3,050,975, forward strand.
CGACGGAGAAAGGAAGTGTTGTTATCCATTTTACAGAGGGAGAACTGAGAGAGCGATTAAGTGACTTGCCCAAGGTCACACAGGAAGTCTAAGGTTCATTTCCCAGCTCTGCCAGAGTCGCTGCCCAATGCTTTGACCACAAGAGTATTTCTCTTCTCTTCAGTTTTCTATTTGCTTTGCAAACCAAACCAAATCTAATGTCAAATTATAATCGTGACACCGCATTCCAGGGAAGCGAGACAATTTAAGAGTTAAGGCCGCAATTTTTTCCCCTCCTCCCCCATATGTGCTCAAATTTTGCAGATGTCTCTAAACACTTAGCTACTCCCTATGGTATACAGACTGCATATCAGCACCACAAGGGGAACCTAACTCTGACTGTTGCTGTGTTGTTATGGGCTTAAGTCAGATCTTTATTCCAACGTTTGTAAAGCAGTATGTGGGATTTTAACTGTTACTTCCAATAAAAATCAACTGGAGTCATGCAACTCTGACAATTGAGAATCATAGAATATCAGGGTTGGAAGGGACCTCAAGAGGTCATCTAGTCCAACCCCCTGCTCAAAGCAGGACCAATTCCCAACTAAATCAACCCAGCCAGGGCTTTGTCAAGCTGGGCCTTAAAAACCTCCAAGGAAGGAGACTCCACCACCTCCCTAGGTAACGCATTCCAGTGCTTCACCACCCTCCTAGTGAAATAGTGTTTCCTAATATCCAACCTGGACCTCCCCCACTGCAACTTGAGACCATTGCTCCTTGTTCTGTCATCTGCCATCACTGAGAACAGCCGAGCTCCATCCTCTTTGGAATCCCCCTTCAGGTAGTTGAAGGCTACTATCAAATCCCCCCTCATTCTTCTCTTCTGGAGACTAAACAATCCCAGTTCCCTCAGCCTCTCCTCATAAGTCATGCGCTCCAGACCCCTAATCATTTTTGTTGCCCTCCGCTGGACTCTTTCCAATTTTTCCACATCCTTCTTGTAGTGTGGGGCCCAAAACTGGACACAGTATTCCAGATGAGGCCTCACCAATGTCGAATAAAGGGGAACGATCACGTTCCTCGATCTGCTGGCAATGCCCCTACTTATACAGCCCAAAATGCCGTTAGCCTTCTTGGCAACAAGAGCACACTGTTGACTCATATCCAGCTTCTCGTCCACTGTGACCCCTAGGTCCTTTTCTGCAGAACTGCTACCTAGCCATTCGGTCCCTAGTCTGTAGCAGTGCATGGGATTCTTCCGTCCTAAGTGCAGGACTCTGCACTTATCCTTGTTGAACCTCATCAGGTTTTTTTTGGCCCAATCCTCTAATTTGTCTAGGTCCCTCTGTATCCGATCCCTACCCTCTAGTGTATCTACCACGCCTCCTAGTTTAGTGTCATCTGCAAACTTGCTGAGAGTGCAGTCCACACCATCCTCCAGATCATTAATAAAGATATTAAACAAAACCGGCCCCAGGACCGACCCTTGGGGCACTCCGCTTGAAACCGGCTGCCAACTAGACATGGAGCCATTGATCACTACCCGTTGAGCCCGACGATCTAGCCAGCTTTCTATCCACCTTACAGTCCATTCATCCAGCCCATACTTCTTTAACTTGGCGGCAAGAATACTGTGGGAGACCGTATCAAAAGCTTTGCTAAAGTCAAGGAATAACACATCCACTGCTTTCCCCTCATCCACAGAGCCAGTTATCTCATCATAGAAGGCAATTAGGTTAGTCAGGCACGACTTCCCCTTGGTGAATCCATGCTGACTGTTCCTGATCACTTTCCTCTCCTCTAAGTGTTTCATAATTGATTCCTTGAGGACCTGTTCCATGATTTTTCCAGGGACTGAGGTGAGGCTGACTGGCCTGTAGTTCCCCGGATCCTCCTTCTTCCCTTTTTTAAAGATGGGCACTACATTAGCCTTTTTCCAGTCATCCGGGACCTCCCCCGATCGCCATGAGTTTTCAAAAATAATGGCTAATGGCTCTGCAATCTCATCCGCCAACTCCTTTAGCACCCTCGGATGCAGCGCATCCGGCCCCATGGACTTGTGCACGTCCACTTTTTCTAAATAGTCCCGAACCACTTCTTTCTCCACATAGGGCTGGTCACCTTCTCCCCATATTGTGCTGCCCAGTGCAGCAGTCTGGGAGCTGACCTTGTTCGTGAAGACAGAGGCAAAAAAAGCATTGAGTACATTAGCTTTTTCCACATCCTCGGTCACTAGGTTGCCTCCCTCATTCAGTAAGGGGCCCACACTTTCCTTGACTTTCTTCTTGTTGCTAACATACCTGAAGAAACCCTTCTTGTTACTCTTAACATCTCTTGCTAGCTGCAACTCCAAGTGTGATTTGGCCTTCCTGATTTCATTCCTGCATGCCTGAGCAATAGTTTTATACTCCTCCCTGGTCATTTGTCCAATCTTCCACTTCTTGTAAGCTTCTTTTTTGCGTTTAAGATCAGAAAGGATTTCACTGTTTAGCCAAGCTGGTCGCCTGCCATATTTACTATTCTTTCTACACATCGGGATGGTTTGTTCCTGCAACCGCAATAAGGATTCTTTAAAATACAGCCAGCTCTCCTGGACCCCTTTGCCCTTCATGTTATTCTCCCAGGGGATCCTGTCCATCTGTTCCCTGAGGGAGTCAAAGTCTGCTTTTCTGAAGTCCAGGGTCCGTATTCTGCTGCTCTCCTTTCTTCCTTGTGTCAGGATCCTGAACTCGACCATCTCATGGTCACTGCCTCCCAGGTTCCCATCCACTTTTGCTTCCCCTACTAATTCTTCCCTGTTTGTGAGCAGCAGGTCAAGAAAAGCTCTGCCCCTAGTTGGTTCCTCCAGCACTTGCACCAGGAAATTGTCCCCTACACTTTCCAAAAACTTCCTGGATTGTCTGTGCACCGCTGTATTGCTCTCCCAGCAGATATCAGGGTGATTAAAGTCTCCCATGAGAACCAGGGCCTGCGATCTAGCAACTTCTGCTAGTTGCCAGAAGAAAGCCTCATCCACCTCATCCCCCTGGTCTGGTGGTCTATAGCAGACTCCGACCACGACATCACCCTTGTTGCTCACACTTCTCAACTTTATCCAGAGACTCTCAGGTTTTTCTGCAGTTTCATACCGGAGCTCTGAGCAGTCATACTCCTCTCTTACATACAACGCAACTCCCCCACCTTTTCTGCCCTGCCTGTCCTTCCTGAACAGTTTATATCCATCCATGACAGTACTCCAGTCATGTGAGTTATCCCACGAAGTCTCTGTTATTCCAATCACATCATAGTTCCCTGACTGTGCCAGGACTTCCCGTTCTCCCTGCTTGTTTCCCAGGCTTCTTGCATTTGTGTATAGGCACTTAAGATAACTCATCGATCGTCCCTCTTTCTCAGCATGAGACAGGAGACCTCCCCTCTTGCGCTCTCCTGCTTGTGCTTCCTCCCAGGATCCCATTTCCCCACTTACCTCAGGGCTTTGGTCTCCTTCCCCCGGTGAACCTAGTTTAAAGCCCTCCTCACTAGGTTAGCCAGCCTGCTGGCGAAGATGCTCTTCCCTCTCTTCGTTAGGTGGGAGCCCATCCCTGCCCAGCACTCCTCCTTCTTGGAACACCATCCCATGGTCGAAGAATCCAAAGCCTTCTCTCCGACACCACCTGCGTAGCCATTCATTGACTTCCACGATTCGACAGTCTCTACCCAGGCCTTTTCCTTGCACAGGGAGGATGGACGAGAACACCACTTGCGCCTCAAACTCCTTTATCCTTCTTCCCAGAGCCACGTAGTCTGCAGTGATCTGCTCAAGGTCATTCTTGGCAGTATCATTGGTGCCCACGTGGAGAAGCAGGAAGGGGTAGCGATCCGAGGGCTTGATGAGTCTCGGCAGTCTCTCTGTCACATCGTGCATCCTAGCTCCTGGCAAGCAGCAGACCTCTCGGTTTTCCCGGTCGAGGCGGCAGATAGATGACTCAGTCCCCCTGAGGAGGGAGTCCCCGACCACCACCACCCTCCTCCTCCTCTTGGGAGTGGTGGTCGTGGAACCCCCATCCCTAGGACAGTGCATCTTTTGCCTTCCAATCGGTGGAGTCTCCTTCTGCTCCCTTCCCTCAGATGGGTCATCTAGTCCACTCTCCGCATTAGTACCTGTGGAGAGAACATGGAAACGATTGCTCACCTGTATCTCCATTGCTGGTGCATGGACGCTCCTCTTTCTCCTTCTGGAGGTCACATGCTGCCAAACCTCTTCACAATCCTTCTGTCCCTGCTGTGCCTGCTCTGAATCTTCAGAACATTGTGGCCGTAGAAGCATCTCCTGACGTCTGTCCAGGAAATCTTCATTTTCCCTTATGCAATGCAGTGTTGATACTCGTTTCTCCAGCCCTCGAACCTTCTCTTCCAATATGGAGACCAGCTTGCACTTTGTACAGACAAAGTCGCTTCTGTCCTGTGGAAGAAAGACAAACATGGCACAACCTGTGCAGGTTACAACAGCTGATCGCTCACCTTCCATATCCCTGTCCTCTTAAGAGCTTCCTCGGCTGTTGCAGGAACTACTCAGAGAAACCTGCAGACGAAAGCCTCAGTGAGCTCTCTCCAGGCAAACTCCCTCTGTTAGCCTCTGCTGTTCGCCGCTCAGCTGGTTCGCTGCTGACTGCCCTTATATACCAGTCAGGCCCACTCAAGGCCCACCTGGAACAAAGCACTCCCAATTCACACTTTTCAAACAAACAAGCAAGCAATCAAGCACACGGTCAAACTGACCAACTGTCCCAGCAGCAGACACTCAGATACTCACCAACACAGCCCCCCTAATGCAGCACTTAGCGTACCTCCTCTCGGACAGCTCCCAGGCAAACTCCCTCTGTTAGCCTCTGCTGTTCGCCGCTGAGAATAAGATTTTCTGAACAACTTCAACATGGTACTTATTACCAATCTACAGTGCTTTTGGGCTCAAGTAACAGATTTCCTCCTTCCCGGCAGAAATCTGTTGAAACTGCAAAATGATCTCCCACATTTTAGCTAAACAGCTGGTTAAATAACTCAGAGTCAAGCTGGAGAAACCTGTATTTTGCCATTTAAGCAAGAGATGTCACGGAGAGAGGAACTTTTCAATAGTTTGATTCACGAAGGCCAAAATTTGTTTGTGCAGGCAATTTTGGAAGACAAAATTATTCTAACCCTAGGAGGAAATGATACGAGATTCGTTTATATTGTGTTCTGTTTGTACATAAGTAGCTACATGTATCAAAATATATATTTTTAAAAGACACCTGTTATCCTGTTATTCAAAGATAGCATTGCCCAGTTCTGCTGAGGACTTTGTGACTTTGACCAGTGTTTTGTGGTTTGCTGCCATTTTCAAAATAAAGTTTCCATGATGCATATGCTATGGGACTGTCCAACAGACAGGCAGCCATGGAAAGAAGTGGACACAAAAGTTAAAACAGTGATCAACTTCAACAGCCAAACTTTTGCTGAAAGTTATATCCCAGTATATTTACCTGCTAAGCTGGGTTGATTTCTGCCACAAAAGACTTTGGTTCTTGAGGACTGCAGTGATCATCAAGTGCATGATTTTACAAAAGTGGAAGAGTAGGGTTATGCCCAGATTAAAGTAACAGTACTCAGACCTGCCTGAGTCAGCAGCCACAGAAAGAATAGCTTATACCTGTGGAGACTGATTAAATGAGTTTGAAGAAATTTGGAGCCCCTTTTCAGATATATTTGCATAAAAGATGTTCAGACTTTTCAACGAATGCCAGACCTCTGTTCCACCTAACCCCATCTCCTTTCCCTCCCATCCCTAGTCATCTCCTTCCCCTATATACATACGTGTCTATTTTACTGCTGTAAACCCCAACCTAATGATGTAGTGTTGTTGGATTTTGTATTCTCTGGTTTTGCAGTTTTGAGGAGTTGCATAGTACTATTGGTAATCCTGTGCCGCGCCGCTGAAACAAAAACAAACAAACAAAAAACCTCAAGCACCGCCCCACCGAACCAAAAAAACAAAAAACCCCGAGCACCCCCCACCACCCCAAGATTGGCCGTCCCTTCCAAGGTGCCACCCCAAGCACGTGCTTGGTCGGCTGGTGCCTGGAGCCGGCCCTGGAACAAGGAAGCATGGGCTTGAGGGAGAAAGTGTCTGTTCTCTGAGACAATTCTCTCCTTGCTGGTTGCCCTGGACCCCAGTTATCATCCACTTCAATTTCCAAGACCTTAGTAAACTAGCTGGGTCATCATCTCTCCTACCAGTTCTGGCTGCCTCTTCAAGGCAATAAAATAAGATGAATGAGAAAGTAAAGATCTGAACATTTACAGCTACAAGGTATAAACCAAGGGGTGGTTCTTGGGTTACATTTTGAACAAAGATGCAGGCCAATGCTGTGTACTTGCTCTCTGTGAGCACTCTGCACTATACTCTAAGTCTCAGTAAGCAAGGGAGTTACAGTACTGTGTCACCTGAACATCCTTCATTTGTCCACTGGCTGCCTATCAGTTTCTGCAAGGAGGGTAAGGGGTTGATTTTGAAGCATAGAGCCCACAATAGCTTGTGACTTGCCTATGTGCGATTCCCTCCTGACTCCTTGTCTGATACTGCTGCAACTGCTGTCAACAGTAGCACCTGTATTGGAGCGGTGACAGGTTGGACCCCTCCCCGTGTCCGGGATGCCACCTGAAGTGCTGGGGTTTCACTGAGCCCGTCTGCTCCACTAGCCTGGGCTCCCTGTTTTGCTGAATCAGGCTTTCTGGCAGCGCGTGCGTGCGCACACAACCCCGCCCCACCCCCCAGCTGTAGAATCACAGAGTCTGCAAGCAACTCTTTATGGGGAGATTCAGCTAGGAAATTTCCCAGCACTCAAGTGCACACCCCCTTTGGGGAGTAAGCCCAAAATAATATTGTCTTGTGCTGTATAGAAAGATCTGCACAGCACAAGCTCATAAAAATTCACCCTCTTCCTCAATGTGAAGAGAGATATGCACAGCTTCTTGCCCCTCCCCGATATTAATTACTCAAACTGGGTTATGTTATAAAAAAGGAATAAGTTTATTATCTATAAAAGGTAATTTAAGTGATTATAAGGGGTAGCAAACAAAACAAAGCAGATTACCAAGCAAAACAAAACATGCATACTAAGCTTAAGATCTTAAAGAAACTGGTTTCAAGAAGTAATTTCTTACCCTAAATGTTGCTTTTGGGGCAGGTTGCAGAAATTCTTGAAGGTTAGCTACCCTGCTTGCAGTTTAAATCTTCAGGTATCTTATTCACAGATTAGATCCCTTTTCCAGCCTGGGTTCAGTATTAACTCCCCTTTTCCCTTTGTCCTTGTTCCTTAGGTGTTTCCAGCAGACATCTTGGGTGGGGATTCAGTGAAGAGTGAACCAAGATCAGCTTACTTCCCAGCCTTAAATAAGATTTACATAAGGCGGGAATCTTTTGTTTCCCAGTCTTGATCTCCCCCTCCTTTTAGTGGAAAATTACTAGAAGTTCAAGATGGTGTTTAATACCAGGTGGCATGACCACATGACCTAGTAGTGTCACAGCAACATCCCAGGATGCCTGTCAGGAAGGAGAGAGATTAGTATCTTCAAAGTTTTATTGTTTCTTCCTAATGGCCCATCAAGGCTAATGGCCCCTTGTCTGGTGGGTGTTTCCCCAAATACACACCCAGTTGTAATTGTTACATATTTCTGTATCTAAAGTTAGGAATATTGACTGATACAAATTGGGTAATCACATTGAGTAAATTATAACCTTTCCAATGATACCTTACAAGACCCATCTTGCATAAAATATATCTCAGTTATGCCAGATCCATATCATAAGCATATTTCCATAAAGAATATGGGGTGTAATGTAACAGGAGCCTCATTGGTTTAAAAGAGTTTGCTGCCAAAAGGGCATTTTCCATGAGACGTTAGTATTCCTCCCTCTCTTGGGGGGTAATCTATTTAACCACCTTGAATCAGTAGACCTTAACCCCTCTGCTTGCCCAGACTTTGAGGGAGAAGGAAGCTGATGAGGGCTGGTGTTCCTGGGAGGATTTATCATTTTAAGATTAATCTTTTGATTGGCTAATTTTTGCTGTGGGGTGAATTTATGCTGCTAAATCCATTTGTGTTTTATCGTTTGCCAAAGGCATCCAGAGACAGGAATAAGTTTATGTTTGTTTTACAGATAAGTTGAAATAAACACTTCCCCTCTTTCATTCACAGTATAGAATGTAACATTGCCTGGTTCACTCCCTGGACCTGATCATTAATTCAATGATTCCTGTTCCAGGGATATGCAGAGGCCCCATTAGAGATCAAAGCCCCCTTGTACTAAGTACTGCACAGACATAATAAATGGCTTCCACAACTGCTTAGCAGTTGTACATAGTATATAGCACATAGTACGGCATAGTACGATATGGTCTGGATTAAAGGCCTGATGCTGAAGCTTGCAAGGATCATTCCCTGCCACAAACCACTACACCTGCTGTGGAATATGATGAGCAATAGGCAGCTACATGTCCACTTGGGCAATGAAGTGAGTTCACCCTAGTTCCTCAACAACAGACTACCACAAGGCTCAGTAGTAGCACTGATGCTTTTCAATGTTTACATGAGCGGCATGCCACCAACAAAGTCATGCAAATTTGCATATGAGAATGACCTTGTCCTGGTAACACAACCAGCCACCTTCAGTGACATCGAGTCCACCTTGAATGGGGACCTAAACAACATGGAGGAACATGGAGGCTCAAGCCAAATCCTCACAAAACAACAATCACTGCATTCCATCTTGATAACAGGAACACTAAGCGCACCCTGAAAGTGCAACACTGTGTGACATGACCCCACTCCAACCTATCTCAGAATGAAGCTGGATTGCACACCAAACTTCCATGACCATATGATGAAGGTAGCTGCCAAGACAAACACAAGGTCAACCTGGTCCAGAAACTAGCAAGCACAAGCTGGGGAACATCAGCATTATGGACATCAGGAATGACTACGGAATACATAAGGGCCAAGTAATGTGCATCGGTATGGATCACAAGTAGCCATACTTGACTTGTTGATGTCCAACTGAACACTGCAATGTGGATCATTGCTGGAACCCTCAAGCTGACCCCAGCATCTTGGCTGCTGGTGCTGTCACACATCATTCCCCCATCCATTTGCCGCGATGCCACAGCCCTTCGGGAATTCCAGAGGATTGTGGAAAACGAACATCTCCCCATCCACCAGGACCTTAACAATGTCCATCACCACGGCTTGAAGTCATGTAAGCCCTTTTGGACCCACATGTTTAACCTACAACAATGCAACTTCAACCCTGATAAAGCTTGAAAAGCCAAATGGAGTTCCTAAGAAGTCACAAACAAACAGGACTCCACAGGGTAATCTATTTAACCTGCCTGCAGGACAGAATGAGAGCTCAGTAATTCTCCCTCAATTTTAACTAGTAGACTGGCTAACATGGACTGTTACCTAATAATTATATCACTTGGATTCTCCATATCTCCTGAACTTTACAATCATGGAATGAACTGTGTACGGCATTAATATAGCACCGTAGTTAAAGCAGCCAAAGAATATGCACATTTACAGTATGTAGATGTTTTGAGGAAAAGGTGGATATGGAAAAATGTATATTTCTCCAGAAAGCAAGGAAGAAATAATCACAACATTCACTGTGGCATGGTTTATATAATAGATCAGATTCTGTGGTTGGCCTTGAATTTTCAGCACCACCAGTTTCCTGCATAATCAGCAACAGACACTCAGTATGTTCTGACAGTAGACATTCAAATTAAATCCTATTTGGGTAATTAAGGACACTTGCTGTGGTCCAAGTGGAACTCTTTAAAGCTGATACATAAATGTGTTATCAAAAATTGTAATGGGTCGGCACTTGCCTCTCATGAGGAGTGCATGACATGGATCTGAGAGTTAAACCCTCTAGCTTTTTTTGTCCCATGCAGTTCTCATTCATTGAACTTGGTGGTCAGTGATGCAGCACCAGCTTCTAGTGAGGCTGCTGAATTTTTTAATGTAATTCAAAGCATCTATGTAGTTTTCTCTGCATCAACTCATCGATGGAAAATTTTGAAGCAACATCTGGGAACATCCTCTCTGACACTGAAACCACTGAGTGCCACACGATGGGAAAGTTGAGTGGAGGTGATAAAGCCTATCAAACACCAAATTGGGAAGATAGATGATGCCATAGTTGCCATTATGGAGGATAATGCTATGACAGGAACTGTTCGTGGGAGAACAGTGGCAGAGGGAAATGGAATCACCAGAAACATACATAACTTCAAATTTCTGTGTGGCTTAGTGTTGTGGCATGACATACTGTTTGAAATAAATGTTGTAAGCAAGAAACTCCAAGGTGTTGACCTTGATATATCTGGAGTAATGGAACAACTGGACAAAGCAAAGTCATACCTACAGTCTTACCGGTCAGATGAGGGATTTCAAGATGTTCTGAAGAGTGCACAGAAGTTGGCAGAGGAACTTCACACTGAAGCTATTTTCCCACCCATTCAAGAATACAAGAGTCACTGAAGAAGAAGACATTTTGATTACAAGGCACGGGATAATCCCATAAGAGACCCCAAACAACAATTCAAAGTTGAATTCTTTAACTAGGTGCTAGATTGTGCAATACAGTCAGTTGAAGAACATTTCATGCAGCTCAAGGAACACAGCAGTATATTTGGGATATTGTATGATATTCCAAAACTCCTCACTATACCTGAAGAAGACCTACACCAGCAATGCAGGGCACTAGAGACAGTGTTGACACATGATGACGTGCGTGATATTGATGCGAGTGATTTAGGTTATGAACTGAAAGCCCTTTCAAGATACATTTCAGCAGGATCAGCTCCAAAGGCTGTTCTGGAATATATGTGCACAAATAAGATGACCACCCTCTTTCCAAATGCTTTTGTTGCTCTGTGCATACTTCTAACACTTCCTGTAACAGTTGCCAATGGAGAACGCAGCTTCTCCAAGCTGAAGTTAATAAAAATACATCTACGCTCCACAGTGACACAGGAGAGGCTGGTCGGCCTTGCAATCATCTCAATAGAGCATGAGCTGGCCCAGACTGTGGACCTTCAGCAGTTCAAATCTTTGCAACCAAGAAGGCACAGAAAGCACCACTTTGATTATTCAAACAGATAAAATGCCAGTGTTTACTATGCAGACAAGAAACGTTACATTTGCTGTTCAGGCATTTGAAAGTTAAGTGTTACTTAAAATTTTTGAACAAGGCATTTTAAGTTGTTAGTTCTCCTTTATTGGGGTAGGTAGCAGAGCAGTACCATGAGAGGAGTAGAACAGGAAGAAGGCAGAATTGAGACCTTTCAAAGTTTTGACCCAAGCTAGGGGGCATGGGGGCGTCATTTGAGCTCCCCGCCTCAGGTGCCAAAATGTTGTGGGCCGGCCCTGAAAGTGAGCACTGTACACTTTGTATTCTGTCTTGTTATAGAGACCAATATATTTGTAAATGTAAAAAGCAGCCAAAAATATTTGATAAATTTCATTTTGCATTCTATTGTTTAACAGTGCAATTAAAACTGCGATTAATCATGATTAATTTTTTAAATCGTGATTAACTTTTTTGAGTTTAATTGCAGTTAACTCTCGCGATTAATTGACAGCCCTAATTTAAATGAATTGTTACGCCATAAGTGACATTTTTAAGGCTTCTTCTTTATTAAAGTTTCAGTAAGTCTATAAAAGGAGTAGAAAGAATACCTTGCCATTTTGATGATCACACAGCACAAATAGCATCTGACAAATAGGAAATATTTAAAACAATAAGTCACTTAGCGTCTTTTGACTATTCCACCCTAACATAAGGTAACTTTGTAACTTAAGTCAGCAAAAATAAGGAAAACAGGAAAAAAAGTGGCTAAATTCATCAAATTGTTCATTGTGAATAGTTTGCCAGATTTAGTTTCAAAACCTAACTGAAGAAAGGAAATGGACAGTTATAATGGCATTGCAATCTATTATCCACAAACAGACATTTCCACTGCTATGACAATCAAGCCCCACTCCCACAACACTTTTCAAGATCCATGGGTTCCACACATGCCTATCACATCCTCATCCAGGGCACTAAATGCCCCAATAACTATGTGCGTGAAACCAAACAATCACTATAACTCAAAGAAAAAATGATAGACAAAAAACACCTTATCACCTGTGGACAAACACTTTTGACAGTCATCCATATTTGACTTTAGTCCTCATCCTCAAAGGAACCCTCACAAAACTTTCAAAAGATTAGCCTGGGAACTTAAAGTCATAACTCTGCTAGGCATTTAAAATCATGGACTTAACAGAGACACTGGCTTTTATCTCTTATTACAACAACCTGTAACACACTCTGCTGCCTACTAACACTCCTTTGTCCTACGACTGCTGAGGTGTTAAGTCACTTCATTTTAACTGATCTCCTACAACATGTGTGAACCCCTTATGCTTAGGGCTTGTCTACACTGGCAATGCTAAAGCGCTGCTGCGGCAGTGCTTTAATGTGGCTTGTGTGGGCGCGGCGCAGCTCTCTCCCAGTGCCCTAAAAAAAAATAAAAAAAAAATAAACCCACCTCCACAGCTCCCAGTGCTGGTGCACTGTCTACACTGTCGCTTTACAGCGCTGAAACTTGCTGTGTTCAGGGGGGTGTTTTTTCACATCTGAGCAATAAAGTTGCAGTGCTGTAAATTGCCAGTGTAGACAAGCCGTAAGTCTATCCCACTTGTCTTTAGCTGACATACTCTGGTTACCTTCTCCAGACTTCAGGAAGAACTCTGTCATGCTCAAAAGCTTGTCCTCTCCACCAACAGAAGTTGGTCCAATAAAAAGATATTGCCTCACTCACATTGTCTCTAGCAATACTCCAGCAGTTCTTAAGAAGGGATATCTCCCAGTTTCTCCTGTTGTATGCTGAGGACTATTTTTGAAGGCTCAGGAGCTCAGCACTGCTCTCATACAATCCTCCTACTCTCTAGTGTATAAATACACTTAGGCCATATTAATAGCTTATAAATACACCTCTACCTCGATAGAACGCTGTCCTTGGGAGCCAAAAAATCTTACCGTGTTATAGGTGAAACCATGTTATATTGAACTTGCTTTGATCCGCCGGAGTGCGCAGCCCTGCCCCCCCGGAGCACTGCTTTACCGCGTTATATCCGAATTCGTGTTATATCGGGTCACGTTATATTGAGGTAGAGGTGTATATTTGACAATGGTATATAAATACACATTTGTAAGAAAAGAAAAAATATTAAATATCTAGCTAATATAGCATTTTTCATCCATGGATCTCAAAGTGCTTTATAAAGGAGGTCAGTATAATTATCCCCATGGTTCGTGTTGCTAAGTGTTACTAGTGTTACTGTTCTTGGCGCTCTGGTGTTAGCGGCACTAGCAGAGAGTGCAGCTTGTGATTCTGCAGACCTTGATGTCGTTCGGTATGAACAACGACAGGCTCAGTTCAGTGGTGAAGACATTTGACCAGGTTTCTTGTCAGCAAAGCACGGTACTAGTACTGCAGAGGAGCTACAGGTACGCTAACACATGTGTGCCCGTGACAAGGTACCCGTTCAATCAGCATACCAGAAAACTGTCCTCTAGACCAGTACACAGGTGCCCCTCCTTGACCTCTCCTTTTATACATTGATACAAACAAGTTACGTAATACTCTCCAGATGTTGTTAGGCTACCACCTTTATAACTGCTAGTTCGAATAAAACATCCTTATCCATTATCTTGTCATCCCACCCTTATCTTAAGGGGGGTTGGTGTGTTCCTGTGCAATCTCTTGGGAATTTGTTTATGTAGTCACTTGAGAACTCTGGGTATTCTTCTACCATCCTCTCTGATCAGGAAGGTGCTTACTTGGTTAGCTAATACCTAGTGTGTGACTATTTTGCCAAGGCCAGGCCTACTTTGGCTCAGTGTCTTTGGTTCATATTGTTAGTTATGCTTAGGATTCCTGCAAGGCCAACAATCCCAACTGTACAGAAGTGGAAACTGAGGCACAGATCCTCAAAAGGTATTTAGGTGTTTAATTTCCATTTAAATCAATAGGAGTTAAGAGCTTAAATACTTTTGAGGATCTGGATTTAAGTGATGTGCCAAAGATCACCCAGCAGGCCAGCGACAGATCTAGGAATCTTAAAAATGTAGGGATGGAAGGGACCTTGAGAAATCGTCAAGTCCAGCCCCCCACACTGAAACAGGACTAAGTAAACTGAGGCCATCCCTGACAGGTGTTTGTCCAACCTGTTCTCAAGAACCTCCAACAATGGGGATAACACAATCTTCTTTGGAAGCCTATTGCAGAGCTTCACTACCATTATAGTTAGAAAGTTTTACCTAGTATCTAACCTAAATCTCCCTTGCTGCAGATTAAGCTAATTACTTCTTGTCCTACCTTCAGTGGACATGGCGAACAATTGATCACCGTCCTCCTTGTAATAGTCCTTAACATATTTGAAGACTTATCAAGTCCCCCTTCAGTCTTTTCTCAAGACTACACATGCACAGTTTTTTTTTTAAACTTTTCCTCATAGGTCAGGTTTTTTAAACCTTTGATCATTTCTGTTGCTCTCCTCCGAAATCTTTCCAATTTGTCCACATCTTTCCTAAAGCATGGCACTTAGAATTGGACACAGTACTCCTGTTCTTACATATCACTCTCCTGTTAATACACCCCGGAACATTAGCCACTTTTGCAACTACACCACATCGTTGATTTTCTCAATTTGTGATCCACTATAACCTGCAGATCTTTTTCAGAAGTACCAATAATTAGTCAGTTACGTCCCATTTTGTAACTGTGCATTTGATTTTTCCTTCTTAAGTGAAGCACATTACATTTGTCTTTACTGCATTTCATCTTATTGAATTCAGAACAATTCTCCAATTTGTCAAGGTCATTTTGAATTCTAATCCTGCCCTCCAAAGTACTTACAACACCTCCCATTTTAGTGTCATCTGCAAATTTTTATAAGTATGCTCTCCACTTCATTATCTAAGTAATTAATAAAAATATTGACTAGTATGGGACCCAGGACTAACCCCTGCAGGACCCTACTAGATATGCCCTCCCAATTTAACAGTAATAACTACTCTAAATACAGTCTTTCAATCAGTTGTGCACCAACCTTATAGCAATTTCCTCTAGCCTGCATTTCTCTGGTTTGCTTATGAGAATGTCATGTGAGACTATGTCAAAAATCCTTACTAAAATCAAGGTATCATGGCTACAGCTTCCCCCCATCATTAACTCTGCCAAAGAAAGAAATTAGGTTGGCTTGGTATGATTTTGTTCTTGATAAATCCATGATGACAAGCCCATGATGACTATATCACCTATCATCTAGATGATTACAAATTGATTGTTTAATAATTTGTTCCTGTATTTTTACAGCTACTGAAGTTAAGCTGACTGTCCTCTTAGTACCATCTTGAAAAAGGGGAACAATGTTTGCCCTTCTCCAGTCCTTGGGACTGCACCCAACCTCCATGAGTTCTTGAAGACAATTTGCTTCAGCTAGTTCCTTAAGTATGCTAGGATCAATTTCATCAGGCCCTGCCAATTTGAAGGCATCTCATCTATCTAAATATTCTTTAATCTGTTTTTTCCCAATTTGGCTTGCATTCCACTCTCCTGAATCCCACTTTAGTGCTCCATCTACAAGGCAACATTGCCTCACTTCATATGAATAATATTTACTATGAGGTTTCAGCACCTACCTTCATCATTCTAGCAAGCAAGACGTGATGCAAAATATACCACATTTAGAGGGAAAACACTAGCAAATAATTTAAAGCCAAATTGGTATACTCTTACATTAAAAATACTTGATAAATTATTTTCTTACTTTTATGCATAATTCCAGGACACAGCCCTCAATGTCAGGGACATGGTAAACTAAAATGGTTACTGCATATATTGTTATTCTTCACTTTAATAAAAAAACAATGGCTCAGTTTTGAGAGAAGCCACTTTGCTGTCATCTATTGCAGTGGTTCTCAACCAGGGGTACATGTACCCCTGGGGGGTACGCAGAGGTCTTCCAGGGGTACATCAAGTCATCTAGATATTTGCCTAGTTTTACAACACACAACATAAAAAGCACTAGTGAAGTCAGTACAAACTAAAATTTCATACAGATAATGACTTGTTTATACCTGCAGCAACCTAATAAGCTACTCATATACAGCAATTCATAAAGGGTGAAATTCACCCTTCTGTATAGAGGGGCCTATGCACTGTTTAAGTTCCACTGAAATCTTCAGAATAGAACTTAATAGGGACTTAAGTGTAGCATAGGCCTTTTGCTGCCCCTCTGCATGGAGGGGAGTGGTGAAAATCAATGGATGCAAATCATTTAGTTTTGAGCCAATTTTAACACAATCCACCACTTCTTCACTTGATATCACAGTAATTTAAAAAAGCCAACAAAATTTTACTTCACAGCCACCAGTTACAGTATTTTCTGTTAAATTCTTTGGTTTTTTTATTCATTCAGTAATGTCTTCCAAAGACAACTACATTCATTATTCAAATCATGCTGTATTATTTCTTTAAGAGCCATGGCAAACCCATGTATACAAAGAATCTAGCATCAACATATGAAAGTCTCAGAAACAGAACAAGGATTCAGATGATCATTAATATATGAAAAAAATAGCACGTCAAGACCAGTATTTTAGGAGCTCCAGCAGTAGGCAAACATTGCAATTTACAGTAAATTCTAAGCAATTCAACCCACCAATAATGACTTTATATGATGAAAAGCACAGAACCCCTTCCTCATTAAAACTAAAACTATAAAGTTCAGTAGACAAACAGATCACAACATCAAAGGTCTTTTGAAGATTAATACTTTGACTAAAATTACCAGATATTTGTTTGGAAGCAAATGACACAGAAATTCATTACATCTGTAGCCATTTTCACTTATCAGAAATATGTTCTTCATTTACAACATTCTCTGGATAACTAGTTGCTGCCTTATTACTGCAAATAATACAGGTTTTTGCTTTCTAAAATTTTTGGGGTCAGGTCCAGTCTCTTTTGGGGGAAATCTTCTGAATCTCAAATGAGTTGTTTCAAAGATACTCTGCTACCAAGAGTCATCTGAGTGGAGGCATTTGTAGGAAAAGCCATAGAGAACTGTTGCAGCTGTGTTATATAAAAGGAAAAGAATTTAAATGGAAAATTTCATACTTTGCAGAAATTTGATTGCCTATTTTCTCTATGTAGATTTCTCATTAAAGTAGCTACAGCTGCTACACTGAAGGTATGTTGTTGCTGCTGATGATTGTGGTGATAGTGCTATATGTTGAATTTAATATTTCATTTTGATGCAGAATAGCAGAAAACATTTACAGATCTGTTATTCTCCATTTATTAGGGGAAAGTAAACACTTGCCCCTCAAGGCTGTACCTTTTGTTCAGACAATATAAACTCTCTCTTGGAGTCAAGAGGTTAGTTGGTTGGATTCAATAGCAAGGGATTCAGTACAGTTGATTAGACCTGTCCTTATCAAGAGGCGTTATTGTATGCAGGATAAATTATTGCAGATAATTCTTCTGGGGCCATAAAAATAATTTATATTACACACCAAAAAAAAGGCTTTGGGGGAAAAAATGTAAAGTGTTTTTATTAAGTTGTGTTAGAACTCTACAACCTGGAGCTTCTGGGATCTTTTCTTTTATAATTAGTGTTGGGAGGTGAATAGGTCATAAATTCTCCACCATAAAATCTCATGGCTTTAGAGCTATAATAGTTAAATTTCTTCACTGAAGCCAAAATAATCCCAGAACTGTTGTCAAATGCTTTATGTTTTGAAATTTGGGGCTTATTAGTGCTAACAGGGTAATCCTATATACTATTTGTAGTATACAGAGTGCCACAGGCAAAACATTCCTGGGCTACAATAATTTAACAGCCAAAAATAATTTAAAAATCCCAGCTGTCTACATATTTTATGCTCTTTACTTCTTTATGATTTTCACCACAAGGCCAGGATCATTGTTGGAGACAGGTGTCCCTAAAAGAAATCCCTAACAGAGGATCCTCTCTTTCCATAAGTATAGAATAAATATGAGAGTTATGGGTTGGACTAAATGTTATGGGTCAGATATGGTTGCTGCCTTCCTTTCAGGATAAACATAAAGAACCCATTATAAATAAGTGGTTGAAACACAGCAGCAGCACCCAAAACACAGGCCCATGAAAAAACTTGAGTTGAAGCTGAGCCATGTGGTCTAAGGACATGTTTATGCTACGAAATAAGGTCGATTTTATAGATATCGATCTTTAGTGACTGATTTTATACAGCTGATCATGTGTGTCCCCACTAAGCGCATTAGGTCGGCGGAGTGCATCCTCAATACCATGGCTAGCATCGACTCATGGAGTGGTGCACTGTGGGTAGCTATCCCACAGTCCCTGCTGCCCATTGGAATTCTGGGTTAAGCTCCCAATGCCTGATGGGGCAAAAACATTGTTGCGGGTGGTTTTGGGCACAAGTCATCAGTCTCCCCTCCCTCCGTCCTTGAAAGCAACGGCAAACATTTGTTTCGCACCTTCTTTCCTGGGTTATCCGTGCAGATGCCATAGCACGCTCAGCTGGACACTGCTTTTGTGAGCATTGCAAGCACCATTTCGCCTACTCCCACGCCCTGCCCACAAGTGACTAGCCCTTTTGAAATGGCCACCCACTGAAGAAGCTGCTTGCAGCCTGTAGATGAGATGGTAGGATATGCAGAGCAGCCATGGAAGATTTCCCATTAATCTTTTTCTTTTGTTGAGGTTGGGTCCAGAGAATAGCAATTTTCAGCCATCTCTCTGAAAATCTACATGCTGCATCACCTGCTAATGGCTGTCCACGTGGAGAGAAAATCCTGTCTTCTCTCCTTCAGCTACAGCTTAGGATGTTTATGCCGACATCCAGACTCTTGATTTTCATAATGATTAAAGCAGCTTTATAATACTCACAACCAATGGCTCCCAGGAATCTGGATATAAGCAGTCCACAGCTGGCCTGAGCCTGGCCATGAAGTACACCAAAGGGTTCTCCCTTCCCTATGCAAGGTATTTCAGGATTGTAGCCAGTCCAAATAGGTGTCACAGTGTGACATTCTAGCCCAATGACAAGACTCCTGTTGACTTCAATAGGGTCACCCCTTTGTTCTGGGCCACTGCTATGATGTTTGCCATCTCCCCATAGGCAGGCCATCACTACGGCTGTATCTCAGCACCCAAGTTCATGGACAGAAGGACCCATCATCAAGTAGAGTAACACTTCCCCAAACAATGTGCTAGGCAAGTGCATGAGTGAGGCACCCTCTCTCTCCCCATCAGTGGAAACTAGAATCACCCTACTTTTGATATTTAGGTCCCTCCTAGGGACAGAGATTACTTTCAGACCGGGTTCCCCACATTAAATTAAATAAATTAAATTAATGGAGATATCCCATCTCCTAGAACTGGAAGGGACCTTGAAAGGTCATTGAGTCCAGCCCCCTGCCTTCACTAGCAGGACCAAGTACTGATTTTGCCCCAGATCCCTAAGTGGCCCCCTCAAGGACTGAACTCACAACCCTGGGTTTAGCAGGCCAATGCTCAAACCACTGAGCTATCCCTCCCCCCGTTATGCTATCCACTGAGCTTTTGGCCAGCAGAGCAGCAGTGGTTGTGGCAACGGGCTACACTAGTACAACCGGACAAAGCTAAGAAGCAGCTGGCTGTCCTGCAAGTAACTCAAGGCAATTTCTCTACAACAAGAAACGTTATGGCCTTGTGCCAGCACTGCCCCACTAATTGTGTTCCTATGCGTCTGGAATCACAGCTGGACAGTCTGAGAGAAGAGTTTAAAACCAGCATCCTATCTGTAAGATCAGGGAGGCAGTTAGTGATAAGGACGGCAGTATGACTAACAAAGATTAGTGCAAAACAAATTCTTTTCCTATGAGGAAACACCAAGCGATAGACAAAATGATCAGAGGATAATAGGATAAAGGAAGACATGTCCTTAAATTATTTAAGTTGTATATAGTATGAGGATTTAGTCCTATTAACATCACTGTGAGTTGAGCAGCTACATCTTCATAAAACTCTTTGAGAAGTACTTCTTGGTGTTTGCACATTGCATTTTGCTCATCTTCTCAAGCATAGAAGGATTATTTCAAGGAAGAAGGGCTCAAAATTGATAAGGACTGTCCTCTGGCAGAGGACAGCATTCGACACTTGGTGCGCACTCCAGTGCACAACAGGAGAGCCTGCCTCAGTGTCCATTCTTCAGAGTCTCCAGTAACTCTACACCAGGTTTCTTGACTCACTAATACCCCTCCTTGGGGCCAATTTATTATGGACTACTTGAATTATTATGATTTTTGTAATAAACCCCCCAAGACAGTCTATTTATGTGTCTGTAGTCCTTAAAATCCAAAGACATCTCATCTCTCAATACCCCATATATCACTCTCTGGCATTTTCTACCTCACATTTTCAGTCCTCTCCTGTCTTATTGCCAGGACAGTCACTCCAGTCCTTCCAGCTAGAGTGCAACCCAGCGCTTCCTAGTTGGAAACCCCCACCCCCTGTTCTGGGAGTGCATCCTCACCAAAGGAGCAGCCATATTTCCCCCTGTCCTGTTAACCTTTTCCAGCTCTCTTGCATGGATACCTCAGCAAGTAATCCTCCTTGACATCAGCCCTCAGCTTTACCTTGGAAATCAGCAAGCAACTCCCTCTGTTGCTCTTCTGCCATCAGCTCTCTCCAGCCCTGGCTCAGGGAGGTCAGCCGCCAACCTCTCTACCATGGTCCTGCCTTCAGTCTTCCCCAGGAACCACCTCCATCTTCCTTCAGACACCTCCTACAGTCTCCTGATCTCACTCCTATGCAGGCTCTTACATGCCCTTTTCATGACTGACCCCTTGGTCTCCATCTCTCCCCATTTTATGGGCCAGGTGCCTCCACTTAAACCCTATCGGGGGGGGGGGGGGCAGCTGATGAGTCACAGGTGCGCTGGCCGCTCTTAAAGGGCCAGTGCCACCTTTTTTGTGGAATTGAGTGGAATGTTGTCCTCCTTGTGTAAATAAAGAAAAGGGGACAGAAAATTCTCGACTCAAATTCCAGCAGGGGCCAACGTTGAAAAGGAAGGCAGGAAACGTTTGTTTGTGCATCTGAGAACTGATTAAAACTCAATGAATTCAACTGACTTCATTAGTCCATTCAGCTATGTTTGAATCAGGCCCTTGTTTGAGAGATTTGTTTTTTAAAAAAAGTATATAATTTCTGCTAGTGACAAGTGACTTCAAAGCTATTGGACAGTAGACCTGAGGGTGTACAAGGATGTGTATCAACAGGTCAGCAAAAGGCCTATGCATCACTTAAATTATGTTAGTCATATTTCTCAGCTCCCAGGATTTAGGTGGGGCTTAAGTGATGCATAAGCCTTGTGCTGGTCTCTGCACAGGGTGAACATCAGTCTCGGTAAACAATTTGTAATGAATAACTTACTGGATGAATTTGATCTCTTTCGGTTTGCAAGTCATTGGGGAGGAGATCACTATTTTCTTAGCTGTATTTATCATTCAGAATTATTTGTTGAATAAATTCCTCAAACACTTCAGGGTCTAGAGTTTATTTGTGGCCAGTTTGTTCCAAGTATCTGGTCCAATTTGAGTTGTGTTGTGAACACACTCACCAAATTTCCAACTTCAGTGCCTAGAATTAGGCAGCAAGATCCACACTTAGGCACGTGAATAAATGATACCTCATGTAAGAGCTACAGTTGCTCAGCTTCCCAGAAAAAAACAGGCCAATTATCAACCATAGGTGCCTAACTTTATCAACTTCATCAACCAGATATTGCTGCCTAAGTTTAGGCACTCAGTTCTGAAACATTTGGCTACTGGTTACCTGGTATATTTCTAATCCCTGACTGGTTGTTTTCTGCTAATATTCTCCAGTATTGCTTACACCAGGGGTGGAAAAATTTTGGCCTGAGGGCCACATCTGGGTATGGAAATTGTATGGCGGGCCATAAATGCTCACGAAATTAGGGTTGGGGGTGCAGGAGGGTGCTCCGGGCTGGGACTGAGGAGTTTGGAGGGAGGGAGGTCGGATCAGGGCTGGGGCAGGGGATTGGGGCACGGGAGGAGGTCGGGGTGCAGGCTCCAGGTGGCACTTAACTCAAGCAGCTCCCAGAAGCAGCAGCATGTCCCCCCTCTGGCTCTTACTTAGAGGCACAGGCAGGCGGCTCTGCGCGCTACCCTGTCCGCAGGCGCCACCCTGCAGCTCCCATTGGCTGCGGTTCCTGGCCAATGGGAGCTGTGGGGGCAGTGCTTGGGGCAGGGGCAGTGTGTGGAATCCCGTGGCTGCCCCTACGCATAGGAGCTGGAGGGGGGACATGCCGCTGCTTCCGGAAGCCCCGCAGAGCCATGACACGTGCAGAGCGGGGCAAACCCCTGACTCCGCTCTCCTGCTGGAGCGCTGGAGCAGGGCAAGCCCTGGACCCTGCTCCCCGGCGGGAGTTTGAGGGCCAGATTAAAATATCTGGAGGGCCGGATGCCCCTCGGGCCGTAGTTTGCCCACCTCTGGCTTACACTTTATGTTTTGTACCAATATTCCTGTGAGTAAACTCCTCTGACAGAATATTCACAGAAAGCAAACGAGGTGGAGCAGACAAAGTAAATTCTCTTGAATATGCAAACAAATATTTACTGACATTTTTGCAGCATTCGTCCAGCTCTGATAATGGAAAGTTTCCTTTAATTCAGGTTGTTTTGAATCTTAGATCAAGTGTTCATGTCCCAGCAGGAAATGGATTTCCTCATGACAGTAAGAATTAGGCGACTGAAAAAGATTGCCAGCTAATGTTAGGCAAACTGAACTACTGTAAGGTTAATGGCACCATGCAGGTTCCTACTGTTTCTTCTTCTGAATTAAATCAGCTAAGTAAGTAAAGTCCCAGTCTTTCTATGTCTTTCCTCAGAAAGGGTTTAATCCTGCTCTCAGTGAAATCAATAGCTAAACTACCTTTGATGTCAATGGTACAGGATCAGGCGCCAAATAAGCTTCAATTTACAAAAACAAAATGCAAGTGAAAGTGTTATAGCTCTCACAGGTAGACCAGCAAGCTGCAGATACATGTTGGACGGAGTCCATTGCCCTTGATGGGAGCCAACATAATTCAGAAAGGCCCCTCTAATACAGAGGGGGGTGTAAAAGTCAGTAAGTAGGTCAGGTTTGTGTTTTGATTTGCTACTCTTCCTTAGTGACTCTTGAATGCATCTTTAAGTTTACACTGAACTTTTAAACCATGCTAGGAAATTGCATTGAAACTGAATTTAAACATAGTTCTAGCTAAACAGGTGTCTAAGATGGTTTGTCAGCTTGTGTTCTTGGAAACTATAGAAACTATTTTTATACAACGCTTTTAAATGGCCTTGGCCCCCTGACAGGTTAAAACCAAGGCCAAGGTTTTTAAAAAAGGTACTGATGATTTTAGGTTGCCTCCATTTTTGGGAGCTTAACTTGACACACCTTAAAGAGGCCTGATTGATGGAGAATCAAGAACTTAGAACTTTCTCAAACTCAGGTTCCTTTAAGCGGTCTCAAGTTGGGCACCCAAAAATTGAAGAATGCAGAATCACTAGTCACTTGGTCTCAGTTTAGACAAGGCACTGCCAATGTTACCGCAGGAAGTACCATTCCTGAAAGTGGCAATAACAGCTAAAGAACAATACAGTGTAACCTAGGGCAAGGTTTACATGCGTTGTCTATTTCAACTGTCAGCTCTTTGGGGTGGGGAATGTCTTGCTGTGTGTTTGTACAAGGCAAAGCATCAAGGGGCTCATCTCTCAGCTGGGGATGCTCCTTTAATGCATATTATACTAAATAGCAATGACGTTGTCAGTAGAAAAATGGAAGAATGTGGTTGTATATTATGTATCACTATCTAATAACTGAAATTCCAAATTGGCTCTCAACCACTCATGCTAGTAAATTTAACAGTTATGACCGTTGATCAAGACAACATTGTTACAGCTCTGCTAGAGCAGAAATACAGATCAAAAAGCTTTCAAAGATTCAGCTTCCACTGCTTGTAACAACCTTCCTGATTCATTGGTGTAATGAGAAGTTAACCTTTTCAGCCTTCACATGTCAGCAGTCATACATGTATGTCACAATGATCTTGAAGTCTGTGCTTCATGTGTAGTTATAGATACAGCACTGCATGCAAATATTGGCAGCTCGGTCTAGTCCTGACTGCTTTCCCTCGGGACTCTCTTGGAAATAATGATTTTCACCTCTGAGGTCATTTCCTGATGGGTGCAAAACTTAAACAAAATAATAGCCGTACATTCTTCATCATGCTCAGCGTGCCATGTGATCTTTTTAAACCTAATCCTTATTGACTTGCTCAGGGAGAGCTGTAATGAAAAATTTTATCTGCTGAATTTTAATATTTTTTTCTGTGTGCAAGTTATCCAGAAACAGCTTTGATTTTTATGAACGTAGCCGTTGGTTTGTAGTTGTCTGATGAATTCTGAGTGTCTGGGCAAGCCAGAGACTCTCAGAGATTTAGGGTGAGAGAAGTTTCTCCCTCCCTTGCATAGCTGCTCCCTGCTGTGCTCCCTATATTCTGGGATGTCCTAGGGCTGCTTGTGATGGAGCAGGACTCTGAACATTAGTATGGAAAGGTGGCAGGGTCATAGCCTCATCCTCTGCTGGACACTGGTCCATGGAGTAAGGCTGGAGCACACGGGTGGAGCAGCCTGCTCCACCTTAATTGATCTTTTCTGCTGATCTGTTATTGACAAACACCACCATGTACGTTAAGGGGAGAAGGAGAATTTTCCATGCAAAATCAGGGACACTTGAAAGGGATCCAAGACACCGGAAAGAAAAAGAAATAAAAACGGTAAAACTCAAACCCATCTGCGTTTTCTGAGTCATTCAGTAATTCCATTTGTTGTTGAAGATATAATTCATGCATGATTGTTTATAGATGTTCCTGTAGCTTTTATCAGCTTACATACTATTATCTTCCTCTCCCTTCCTCCCAGTCTCGGACGGTAATCAGTTCCATAAGCTCTTTGAGCAGTAGGAAGACAATGTTTTTGCAGAAAGCAAAGATGGAAAAGGGAAATGTTTTCAAAAGCTGCAGCCAGAGATAAAGCCGCTAATCAGAGAACTGACTGCTAGTTCCAGAAATCCAGAGTTTTGTCTGACCTACTAAAAACAGATTAAGAAGGGGTTAACTAGCTCTTATTTTCCTCTTTTCCTCCTTCCAGAGCCACAATATTTTTTTCCATTCAGCAAAACAGCATGAAGCCACCCCCATGTCTGTCCACAACAAAGGTTTTATATACATGAAAGAGTTGCACCACTTGAACTATACCAGTATAGTTTGAGCAGTACAGCTCCCCTGGTGTGGGGCCAGTTATACCCATATAGCCATTCCCATACAAGACAGTGAATAAGCTATACCAGTAAATGGCACCTTTATGCCAGTATCATAAAGGTGCCTTATACTGAGTCCACAATGGGGGGTTTACCAGTATAACTATTTTGGTTTAAAAAAAAAAAAACCTCACACCCCTAACCACCATAAGTATGTGGGTAGAAATAACTGCATGTAGACCAGGCCTCAGGGATGGAGCCACTACAATGCTCCAGCTGCTTTCTGCTGCTCCAGTGATGCGCAGGATCCAGGCATCTAGCATAACAGCTCAGTTAATCAGCGTTATGGCTACTTTGCCTCACTGGAGGCGTTCATCCAGAATGCACTAATGGGTCTGGCACACTGAACTGGATTGTGCCCTCATGAATGCTATCTGTACACTGGTGTAGCTCCACTGACATTAATGGAGGTTACTCTCCATTTGCTTATGTTGGTGTGAGAGAGAGAATAAGCCCTAGTCTACACTACGAGTTTAGGTCAAATTTAGCAGCGTTAGATCGATTTAACCCTGCACCCGTCCACACGACGAAGCCATTTTTGTCGACTTAAGGGGTCTTAAAATCAATTTCTGTACTCCTCCCTGACAAGGGGATTAGCACTGAAATCGACATCGCCGGGTCGAATTTGGGGTAGTCTGGACACAATTCGATGGTATTGGCCTCCGGGAGCGATCCCAGAGTGCTCCATTGTGACCACTCTGGACAGCACTCTCAACTCAGATGCACTGGCCAGGTAGACAGGAAAAGCCCCGCGAACTTTTGAATTTTATTTCCTGTTTGGCCAGCGTAGCGAGCTGATCAGCACAGGTGACCATGCAGAGCTCATCAGCAGAGGTGACCATGGAGTCCCAGAATCGCAACAGAGCTCCAGCATGGACCGAACGGGAGGTACTGGATCTGATCGCTGTATGGGGAGACAAATCCGTGCTATCAGAACTCCGTTCCAAAAGATGAAATGCCGAAATATTTGAAAAAAATCTCCAAGGGCATGAAGGACAGAGGCTATAACAGAGACCCACAGCAGTGGCGCGTGAAATTTAAGGAGCTCAAGCAAGCCTACCAAAGAGGCAAACGGCCACTCCGGGTCAGACCCCCAGGCATGCCGCTTCTATGATGAGCTGCATGCAATTCTAGGGGGCGCCCCTAAAACTACCCCACCCCTGTATGTGGACTCCTGCAAGGGAGTCTCACACAACAGGGATGAGGATTTTGAGGACAAGGAAGATGAGGAGGAGGAGGAGGTTGAACATAGTGCACAGCAGGCAAGTGGAGAAACCATTCTCCCTGACAGCCAGGAACTGTTTATCACCCTGGAGACATTACCCTCCCAACACGGGCTCCTGGACCTTGAAGGCAGAGAAGGCCCCTCTGGTGAGTGTACCTTTGTAAATATAATACATGGTTTAAAAGCAAGCGTGTTTAATGATTAATTTTCCCAGAAGACTTGGGATGTATTCACGGCCAGTAAAGCTACTGGAATGCAGTCAAGCAACATCCGTTCTTTATCTCTCTGTGTTATCCTCAGGAGAGTAATATCATTCATGGTCACCTGGTTGAAATAGGGGAATTTTATTAAGGGGACATTCAGAGGTGGCCGTTCCTGCTGGGCTGTGTGCCTGTGGCTGAAAAAAAATCATCCCTGCTGTTAGGCACGCAGTGCGGGGAGGGGTGAAGCGATCATCCCAGAGAATTGGATGTGAGGGGGAGTTTAGTTGGGTTTGTGCTACACATTAACCTGAAAACCTTAGCTCCTCCTTTTAAATGGTCAACCCAACTCTCCCTTTTTTCCTCCCGCAGCTGCAAATGTTTCAACGCTACCACCATCATCTCCGTCCCAGAGGCTAGTGGAGATAAGAAGGCAAAAAAACCCGCACTCGCGATGAAATGTTCTCTGAGCTCATGCAGTCCTCCCGCACTGAAAGAGCCCAGCAGAATGCATGGAGGCAAACAGTGTCAGAGTCCAGGAAAGCACAAAATGAACGCGAGGACAGGAGGGACGCGCGAGATGAGAGGTGGCGGGAGCGTGATGAGAGGAGGCAGGAGGCAATGCTGAAGCCACTGGAGGATCAAACTGATATGCTCTGGCGTATGGTTGAGGTGCAGGAAAGGCAGCAGGAGCACAGACCGCCGCTGCAGCCCCTGTGTAACTGCCCACCCTCCTCCCCAAGTTCCATAGCCTCCTCACCCTGAGCTAACATGCTTACTTATTTCTTAACCTGAAGAGGCCTCAAAACTTTTTCTTCTATTCTATAAATACCCTTTTGGCCACTCTGCAACCTTAATCATGTCCAAGAAAGTTTCTCTGGACTAATTCAGAAAGAAATCAGAAATGGGATTTTTTTTAAAAAACCCAACAACCTCTGAATAAAGTGTGACTGATTTCATTGTGATAAGGTCATTTGGACCAGACATTTTAACTTGGAGCTTAGTTCTGTACATATAACTTTAGGGAGGCCATGTCACCCCAATGATATGGTGCCCATATCTTTATAATACGATAGGCACCTCTCTGACTCAGGAAACTACACTAGAAGCTCAGAGTTACGAACACCAGAGTTGCGAACTGACCAGTCAACCACACATCTCATCTGGAACTGAAAGTATGCAATCAGGCAACGGCAAAGATGACAAAAAATAAAACAATACAGCACAGTACGGTGTTAAATGTAAACTACTAGAAAAATAAAGGGAAAGCAGCATTTTTCTTCTGCATAGTAAAGTTTCAAAGTTGTATTAAGTCAATGTTCAGTTGTAAACTTTTGAAAGAACCACTATAATGTTTTGTTCAGAGTTATGAACAACCTCCATTTCCGAGGTGTTTGTAACTTTGAGGTTCTACTCTAATGCCTTCACATATTGTTGTGACGCCTCAAGCCTTAAGTCTGTTTTTGACAACGCACTTGAAAATAGGTCCCTCCTTGGCTAATCCCTTAGCTGCTTAGCTCCTTGGCTGCATTCCCAGGCACGCTATCAACTTTCTGCGGACGTTATTAAATGTGGTTGTATTTGGTAATGCTCACTTCCACTGACATGGTTTTCTGTGATAAGAAACATGATTCTTGCTGTAGATGATCTTAAGACTTAACAATGAATTTATTCATTGTCATCTTCCAGATGGCATCGACGATGGAAACAGATACAGGTCTAAAGTGATAGCATTTCAATGCAGGTTATTTTCTCTGGTTGTCCCACAAAAGTCAGCTTACCTCAAAGACAACAAGTATCTCACCTAACATTACAGTAAGTTAGTTTTATTTTTGAGAAAGTTTTTTTTTTAACTAAACACAAAAGACAGCAACGTGGTTGTCAATGTAGCCATGACTAATAAGCTCAAGTTGCAGTATTTGGATCCTCATCTGGATTTAGAAACACTAGAGGTCAAAGGTGTTTAGATCCAGGTTTAGAAGCAGGTCTCTGTTAATAATGGACAATTTGTCAAATTCAGATCTGGATCAAAAACACTCCCAAAGTTTCAGGATGATTTGAGCCAATTATGATGGATTAATACTGTAAGCGTTTAACTAGATAGTTAATAACTATTATTTCTGCTACTAATTATTTCTTATTTAGACAGTGCCATTAGTATGCAAGATGCTTTACTGACAAAGATCATGTCAACAACCCAAGGGCCCATTCCTGAAAACCCTGGTTCATTGGCGTGGTCCTTACTCACTCACGTGGTTTCAATGGAATACTTGCAAGAGGGCTACTAATGTAAGTAAAGGTTTGTAGAATTGAACCCTTAGCTAGGACTGGACATAAATGATGGTGACAAGTACTGAGTGGTTAGTGAGAATGAAGGACAAGGGTTACAGCAACATCATGCCGTTAACAGTGCATATGTGTACACGCTTATTTCCATCCTCCTGTTCTTAAAGCAACAACCACTTTGAGGAAAGATTAAGAGGCTATAGGGGTGGTGTTGGTGGCCTGTGACATACAGGTCAAACTAGATGATCTTGTGGTCCCTTCTGGCCTTAAATTCTACAACTAAGAGAGGTTTCAATGTGGAAAGAGTGGAAGAATGGCTGACAGTCAGAAAGGGGTTTCAGGTATAAGAGGTTGAATGAAAGAGGGTCCATTGACATGAGCTGGAGAAGCAGATGAAGGGGCAGGAGTGCTGGTTAGTAGAGCTGGACAGGAAATTGGAGTCCCTACCCACACACAAAAATCCCATTTTTGTAAAGAGTTCATCCTAAAGCAGGACAAAAAGTAGGAAATGCAAGGTTCCCCACACAGGAAGGAATTCCTAGGAATTCCTGCTTCCCTGCCTAGGTGGCTCTTGTCAATGTCACTTTCGCCCTACAGGTCCAAAGTGAAATTAACCAGAGCTTTCCAGGAAGGCAGCCAGGGCATTTTTCATCAGAATACTTCTCCAACAGAAAATTCCCAAACAACTCTAGTATTTAGACCAAGCTTAGGTGGAGCAAAGGGGACAAGGAAGAGAATTCTAAGTTGATTTAACTCCTAGGGCCACTCAAAAAGAACTTCTGACTTTAAGGGAGCTGAATGTGTCAAAGCAATGAACAGATCAAGCCCCAGCTACACTGAAGACTGAATTTTGAGCTGTGAAGCACCACTGTAGTTGTATTCCTCTGGGGCAATGCAGAGCGCAAAGTCCAGAACTATAGACATGAAAGATGGGGACAAAGCATTCACAGTCAAGGGGATCAGGCTATCTAGAGGAAATGTTGCAAATCCTTCCTCTTTAAAGAAGCCTGACAACATTGACACCCCTTTTCACTCAATACACCCCTACCAACCAATAAATAGAAGAGGGAAAGTTAATAAAAATATTTAAAAAAAAAATTCCCTACCAGAGGCAGCTTGCAGCACCTTGCCTCAGTTTCCCCTTCTATTCAGCCCTAAAGAACTCCACATAATCCAAAAGCTATGAAACAGAAGTCCCCTATTCAGGGTCTACTTTGAGTCCAAATCAACTCATAAATAAAGTCTTTTCCACCCTGACTCCAGCTGGGCCCAGCCCCCTTCCCTGAGAGACTATTTCAGGGATGGCCAACCTGAGCCTGAGAAGGAGCCAGAATTTACCAATGTGCATTGCCAAAGAGCCACAGTAACACATCAGCAGCCCCCAGTCAGCTCTCCCCGCCCCCCAGTGTCTCCCACCCACCAGCAGCCCTGCCAATCAGCACCTAACCCTCCATCCCTGCGCCTCCTGCCCACAATGATCAGCTGTTTTGTGGTGTGCAGGAGGCTCGGGGATGGGGGCAGGGGAAGGAGGAGCAAGGACACAGCAGACTCAGGGGAAGGGGCAGGGGCGTTGGGGAAAGGAGTGGAGTGGGACCAGGACCTGGGGCAGAGCCAGGGGTTGAGCAGTGAGCACTCTGTAGCACATTGGAAAGTTGGTGCCTGTAGCTCCAGCCCTGTAGTTGGCGCCTATGCAAGGAGCCGCATATTAACCCCTAAAGAGCCGCATGTGGCTCCAGAGCCACAGGTTGGCCATCCCTGGACTATTTCTTCCTGCTCTCTGAGCAGCTGAAGACAACACCTGTCCTGCCTTCTTTAGCTTCTCTTTGCCCCATCATCTGCCTGTCACTCAAGCACTTCACTCTCCTGGAATCAGGAGCCCCAAGCTCTCCTTCCTGTAGCTGGGTTCTGTTCAAACTGGCCCTTTATTCCCTACAGCACTCACCTAGAGATGCTTTCTCCAGCCAGCTGCAGCTCTCCAGGCTTCTAGCATTCCTGGACTGCCTAGCTAGAGTGTTAAGCTCCCACTCACTCTCCTTTCCTCAAGGACTAACCCAGGAATCTGTCCCTCCCTCCCTTGTATCCCCAGGCCTGGCCTGAGTTAATCAGATCACTTCATTACTTCATTCATTATTTCCCAGGTGGGAAGGTGAGTTGATCTTGTCACAGGTGGGGCTAAAGCCCCATTTCTCCTTAATAGAGATCAGCCACTCTAAAACACTACCCCAAGCAGAGTTTTTACCCTGAAGAGAGAGAAGTGCTAGAGATGTCATGAAGTCTACTAGGCTCTTCTCTGATTATGCTGATATTGACTGATTTTATGTGGCAGGTGCTCAGATACTACAGAGATAATATGTCTCGCAGACTCTAGGCCAGGGGTTCTCAAACTGGGGGTCGGGACCCCTCAGGGGGTCACGAGGTTATTACATGGGGGGTCACGAGTTGTCAGCCTCCACCCCAAACTCCGCCTTGCCTCCAGCATTTATAATGGTGTTAAATATATAAAAAAGTGTTTTAATTTATAAGGGGGGTCACACTCAGAGGCTTGCTATGTGAAAGGGGTCACCAGTACAAAAGTTTGAGAACCACTGCTCTAGGCAGACAGAAAGCAACAGGAGCCAAAAGCAAGGGAACTGTGATTCCTGTCCCCAAATGAAGCTCATGTAGGCAGGGAGGCGGAAGGAGTGCTAGGTTCAGCTACACCCATCTCTAGTGATAACACAGGCATTTTAATAAAAGAGAGGCCCCAATCCTGAGCTACACCAGGTCTGTACAATACAGCCACAGAGGGGGGAACAGAAGCGTCTTCGAGACACTTGGCACTTCCATGATGACTTCGAAGTATGCTGGGGGCGAGTTTGGCTTCAGCACTGCTCTATGTTATGCTAGTTGTAGATACTTCCTTCCCCTCCCCCACCCCACCCTGGGCTGTTATGCAAACTGAGGTTCTCTGGAGCACAACACGTTCCACTCACACTCCCAAAGAACCCCCTACATGGCCCTAACACCAGAGGTTCAAGAAAGCCAGCACTACACCAGCCTATGCTGCACCTCTGCGACCTGGGGATTGCCCAGTGCTAGGGGAATCCTTGGGTAACTGGCTCTGTTGTTGCTATGCTTTGGCAAACTGGCACAAAACAAATGCAGTGGGGACCAGGTTTGGCCTTGCATTTACTCTCTGTTTGTCTCTAACTTATATCTGCTTATCTTAGTGACTAAAAATTAATGTTTTCAATAGTTAACTAGAGATCCGTTGGAGGTATAAAAGGCTCTCTTCTGTGTCATCGGCAAAACTGTCAGCTAAATTCTGGTTACAGAATCTTTGATTCCTTTTTTATAATGCAAGAGGCAGAAAGAGGAAAGATTGATTTTTCAGATCAGAGGTTGAGTTTATGGGAATGACAGAAAAATAGTCTCATTGGTACACAGAACAAACTGGAAGGCTACAGAAATCACCCAAGAGGCAATAAAAATGGGACCAGGACTACACACTATCATTTTAAAGTCACTTCTCTGGCTAGAATCTCACTGATATTTAGCTCTGGTTCCAATGTGCATTACAAATGGATATCTGAGACTCGGCAAGAAATCAGTTTGTGGAGAAGGAGAGACTTGTTGACCTCTGCCATTTGAGACACAGTGCATTCCATGATACATGCACTGAAATTCATTTTCCTGGGGAATAAGGGAGCAGGCAAAAGTGGTTTACAAGCTGTTTGGGTGAGTGAGCTCCCCAAGCCTGACAAGGCCACTGATGGCTATATCCATAAACAATGGAGTCACAGAGAAACAGCACAAACCTGCTAGGCAGATAACCTTTGCTCCACCAAAATGCTATTCTTCTAGCAGGTCTTTGTTTAAATGGTGGGTTCCACTGTGTTACAGCACTTCGGATAAGAGGCACGCTGGTGCCCTCAGATCTGTATCCAGGATCTGCTGAATCCATAAAGGCACAATACCTAAGCACTATATGAGTCTCCAGATTTCACATAGAGAGTGTAAGTTTGGTCGGTGCCCTTTCTCCATTTTTTCTCCAGAAGAGAAGTTTTGATCTGAGACATATTTTAACTACATAGGTCAGTACTGTTAATTGTCCATTGAGCATGCGCAGGGAA
Source organism: Terrapene triunguis (assembly GCF_002925995.2). Taxonomy (NCBI): domain Eukaryota; kingdom Metazoa; phylum Chordata; order Testudines; family Emydidae; genus Terrapene; species Terrapene triunguis. The sequence continues at coordinate 3,084,286 of NW_020664375.1, forward strand.
GAAGGGTGTCTGATTGTTCCCCTGTGTGAACTACCTGAAGTTTCACTCCCTCTTCTTCCCCAGTGCAATGGCCAGCAGAGTTAAGTCACCTCAGTAAGTCACCTCTGAAGGGAAGTAATCTTCTGATGGCCATGGGCAATAGTGAGTTACTTTTCCCAGGAACAAAGGGAGAACAAATTGTGACTGTCAGAGGCAGTCCCTAGCATGCTTTTGGGGCAGCGCAGTTTGCAAGGTTACAACATTCTAGCCCCTAACTAGCTGAGAAATGATATTGCTAAAAAACAGTGGGGTATTCCTTGTCATGACTATCTGTCTGTTTGGACAATTACCTGTTTATTGTTCGTTAGGAGCAGTGTTTCATAGATTCATAGATTCTAGGACTGGAAGGGACCTCGAGAGGTCATCGAGTCCAGTCCCCTGCCCGCATGGCAGGACCAAATACTGTCTAGACCATCCCTGATAGACATTTATCTATCCTACTCTTAAATATCTCCAGAGATGGAGATTCCACAACCTCCCTAGGCAATTTATTCCAGTGTTTAATCACCCTGACAGTTAGGAACTTTTTCCTAATGTCCAACCTAGACCTCCCTTGCTGCAGTTTAAGCCCATTGCTTCTTGTTCTATCCTTAGAGGCTAAGGTGAACAAGTTTCCTCCCTCCTCCTTATGACACCCTTTTAGATACCTGAAAACTGCTATCATGTCCCCTCTCAGTCTTCTCTTTTCCAAAGTAAACAAACCCAATTCTTTCAGCCTTCCTTCATAGGTCATGTTCTCAAGACCTTTAATCATTCTTGTTGCTCTTCTCTGGACCCTTTCCAATTTCTCCACATCTTTCTTGAAATGCGGTGCCCAGAACTGGACACAATACTCCAGCTGAGGCCTAACCAGAGCAGAGTAGAGCGGAAGAATGACTTCTCGTATCTTGCTCACAACACACCTGTTAATACATCCCAGAATCATGTTTGCTTTTTTTGCAACAGCATCACACTATTGACTCATATTTAGCTTGTGGTCCACTATAACCCCTAGATTCCTAACATAGAACATGGCTTAACCCATCTGTTATTAGGAAGGGGCTTTGCATTATAAAGCACTTGACATGATTGGGTGGTTTGATAATTTGTAATCATGTTTACAGTTTGTAAGCACTGCTTTGTTTTTTTTTCTTGGGAATGGGGCAAGGGGAGTCTTCCATTCCACTGAAGAGTCTTCCACTTTCTCACCTCTATGCTCTTCCTCCTTAAAGCCCACATCACAGCAATATCCTTCTGCCCAAGAACAACTGGACAGCATTCCCAAAACACCGCTCCTTACGAGTCAAAAAAATTTGCTAGTACATGATGCACAATACTCCCTTCCACTGGGGGGATAATCATGAACTCAATCAAAATTAGGTGCCTAAATACATTTGAGGATCTGGGCCATTGCCTCTGCAGCCTTCCTGGCTAGGCTAGGGTTCAAGAGACCAGAAGGGGGAACTGAGCCTAAGTCTTCTGCATGGCAATCCGTGACCACATGGCCTTGAATTTTGCAGAGTCAGGGAAGTTCTTGTCATGGACCACAGTAACATATAGCACAGGCAGTTGCAATGCAAATCCTTTTGCCCAACTTGTCAGCTTCTTTTACTGCTGAACTGAAACACCTTTGGCACCTCTTTGGTACTGACAACTTTCCAGGGGCAGCAGTTCTATTGGAAACAAATTGTGTGTCAGTTTTTGATGGGGACTTATGTCAACCAGAGACTAAGTCAAGATTATAATACTCATTTAACTTGTGAACTCTAATCTAAGTCTGAAACAGGTCAAGGCCGCTAGAGGTGAAAGACAAGCATATTAATTCACTGCTTCACCCTATTCTACTCTTTCTCCTCAATGACAGCACTACAGGTCTTCAGTCATTTGAGGATGTGCACATCTCTAGAGCACTGAATGGTGAGTGGCTGTGACAGCTTTCTTGAACACCAGCAATGTATCTTACTTTAATCCTCAAAGACATACTCTTCAACCTGGCAAGTTGGAGACAACATGCATCAAAGACACAAAATAAGGGGCACAAAACGTTCATGTAGGAACCTTGCTGAGGAATTTGCCCCTTGAGTGTAAACTTGGTTGCATGGCTACTGATAACATCAATAAATCTCAACAATAAAAGTGAGGGGAGCATGCAATCTGTGTAGAATGTAGTTAACTTTGGGACTAAAATGAGTGACATTCCTCAAAATGACAGACAATTGACAGGCATGCTCACAGCTATTGGGAGGGGGGAGGGAGTAATAGAGTGAAAGGATGAAGAGAGAGCTAAATTTCCCCTCCGGTATTCCACTGGGTTTCCTGGTGCAGAGGGCCTCAAAAGACAGAGCTTTCCTGGGGAGCATGAGCAGGCAGGAAATAGCCATAATTTCAGTCTCTCTTTCCACATGGTACATTTTTAATACATAGCCACAGGTAACTAACTGCAATAAACCTTGACCAAACTTGGCATTTACCTCAAAGTAAATATCCTGTTAACAAACCTAGAATTCTCTTGGCTGGATGGAGCTTATTGAAAAACTTTCCACGTGAAAGCTATTTTCAAACTGCAAAGCCAGAAAAGAAAAAGAAAAAAAAAATCAGTGTGTGCGAACAGAGACTGTTTTCGCCTTTGGAGATATGTACTTCATCTCAACTGAAGTGCCACATATATTACCTATAGCATTTTGAAGTCCTGAGTGAGGGGAGATTTCCTGACTGCAGCACATATATTATATATTAGACCCTGTTTGTGTATGTTGGTTGTTCTGTTTCCATTATACTTTCTTTTCTTTCCATCTCCCCAGCAAAAAATAAAGCAGTATCTAGTACTCTCCCTTCACACACACACAAGTGTATACATCCATAGATGGAGTCAAATTCAGCCCTCTGTGAATGGGTGCAACTCCATTAACTTAATTCAATTAGACCCACATTGTGTATATATGAGTATAGTGTGCATTTGCCAGTGCATAGACCTGTGGGATCTTTCTCAAGATAGGTACAGTTGTTTTCCCATTTCCATTCTGCAACATGGAATCCTGCCCAAGATGTAATTAACTTAGCCTTTTCACATTAAGGGTATACTTTTGATTTATTAAAGATAATATCAAATCCACCTTCCATTTCCCCTTAATTCTTCCCACCTCCCCACACCAAAACCAAAAAAAACCCCATCAACTATTACCATGCACTACACTGCTGACCTAATGTTTCAATTGAATTCTTGTTTTATCGCAACTCACTCTTTCAGATATTTACACTACCTGAGCACACACATCAAAATAAAGAGGCTCTGGAATGGCTGTTTTTTATTCTCTGGACAGGGTTCCCATCATGCTTCACGATTAAAGGGATCCTGCTCGATTTCCTTTGGGAGAAAAAAGAAAAGAACAAAGCAAAGTCATTTCTAGTATAAACACACACTTATACAACCGCTCTCACCCCTTCCTCTTTCAACACCTTTCTAGGGTCAGCAGTGGAAAAAGATTTGAAGTACAGGTTCAGTTAAGTAAATAGACTGAGTGAAAACAAAACCCAAAACATTTCACGTACATCTGTACCAACATATATTATGAATTGGCATCCAGGCCGCTTCCCCTTCCTTCTTTGTGGTGCTGAGGCATCGATATCTGTACTTTAATTTTGAAAAAAGTGCAGTAAGTGAGGGTAACAAACAGCTGGTGGGCAAGGGGGAAGGAGAGAAAGGACACAGATAATATCATGCAGCTGCACTGCTAACCTATGAGAACAGCTGGATGGTTCCAGATCATTTAAGGTCAAATGTTCAAAATGACTAAGTGACTTAGGAACCTAGGGTCAGATTTTTAGTTATTTAGGGACCTCAACATGCAGATAGGCACCTAGTAGGAGTTTCAAAAGCGCCTAGTTGCCTAACTGATTTTGAAAATCACAGTCGGTGCCTCGCTGCATGTTTAGGCACTTGAATGCTTTTAAAAATCTGCCCCCTAAATCCTATTTTTACAACCACCTAAATCACTAGGGAGCCTAAGTCCCGGTGACTTTTTATGGGATTTAGGGGCTTTTGAAAATGTTATCCTTCATTTTTTCTTGCTTTTAGAAATTGATTGACTTTCACAACTGCCTGGAAGAGATGGATGCCCAATCCCTATTAATTCTAGTCCAAATTCCTTAAGCAGCTTGGAAAATCTCAGTCTGAATAAATAAATTAAAAACATTCCAATCTCTTCCCAACTGTCACTCAGCCTTGCCATCATTGGTTGGCTGATAGGTGACAAGCAACAGACAAGCTGCTGAGAGGTATGGGGCCTTGTTCTGTTTGGGATCTGCTTAGCAGCTTCATGCTGCAGCTCACTGGCTTCCCACCTGTTTTTTTTTTTTTTCCACCCATAGGCATAGGTTTCTCCAAAATAACTGAGCAGGGTAGGGTTTCAATACCTTGCCTGGCCAGGCAGCTTTATTTAGCCAGATGCATGTGATTTTTCTCCTTCTTGGTGGCTTCTGTTTCCTTGAGCACCCAGCAGACCACAGGCTCTGCCCTTTCAGATGATAGTGGTAATCTCCTTAATGTATAAAAGGTTTGGTTTTAACATACCCACCCCCACTGTGTCTTTTTCTTCCTGGCAGGTTATCCTTGCACTACTCAGCCACTGTCTGTAATGGGCGCTATTTCGCCTGAGATCACATTGCTATAACCCTCACTGGTCTTCATCTTTGTCCCCCCTTGGACATAGCTCCCAAGTGAAGTACCAATGTGGGAAATGCAAGAGAACCATGGGGCTGTGCTGGCCAATACTGACCAGAGTACGTGTAAAGAGAAAAGCCGTGGTCATTCCTGCACCTGTGACAAAAGTACGTCCTCCTGCTGTGTCACTGGAACTAGCACTAACGGGGAAAGGCTCAGACAGAACGGCACTGCTTATCATCTTTGCTCTCCCTACATACTGGCAAGGAGTAGCTGCTTCAGCTACAGCATAGTTACTCCCAGCAACCTACCTTCAGGATCCACTCTGCTGCACAGTGCACTTATATTGAATGGATCTAGGCTAGCCATATCCTGTAGTAGGACATAGCTGTAATGCTTTTTAAAACCCTGGCCAGAGCCTTGGATAGGGAATTTATTAGAGGGGTCTGAATCTAACTCTGACCCTGTGTGCTCACACGCACAATCACGGTGGTGGGACTGTTTCTATAGGCAGAACATGATGGACCACTCCATAGAATAAATGTTGCATATCTTATATGGTATGGGACCCGTCAATTTAGGGAGGCCTTATTCTCCTAACATAAGAACATAAGAACGGCCGTACCGGGTCAGACCAAAGGTCCATCTAGCCCAATATCCTGTCTACCGACAGTGGCCAATGCCAGGTGCCCCAGAGGGAGTGGACCAACAGGCAATGATCAAGTGATCTCTCTTCTGCCATCCATCTCCATCCTCTGACAAACAGGCTAGGGACACCATTCCTTACCCATCCTGGCTAATAGCCATTAATGGACTTAACCACCATGAATTTATCCAGTTCTCTTTTAAACACTGTTATAGTCCTAGCCTTCACAACCTCCTCAGGTAAGGAGTTCCACAAGTTGACTGTGCGCTGTGTGAAGAAGAACTTCTTTGTATTTGTTTTAAACCTGCTGCCTATTAATTTCATTTGGTGACCACTAGTTCTTGTATTATGGGAATAAGTAAATCACTTTTTCTTATTAACTTTCTCCACATCGCTCATGATTTTATATACCTCTATCATATCCCCCCTTAGTCTCCTCTTTTCCAAGCTGAAGAGTCCTAGCCTCTTTAATCTCTCCTCATATGGGACCCGTTCCAAACCCCTAATCATTTTAGTTGCCCTTCTCTGAACCTTTTCTAGTGCCAGTATATCTTTTTTTAGATGAGGAGACCACATCTGTACGCAGTATTCGAGATGTGGGCGTACCATCGATTTATATAAGGGCAATAATATATTCTCTGTCTTATTCTCTATCCCTTTTTTAATGATCCCTAACATCCTGTTTGCTTTTTTGACCGCCTCTGCACACTGGGCGGACATCTTCAGAGAACTATCCACGATGACTCCAAGATCTTTTTCCTGACTTGTGGTAGCACCTACAGGTCCCAGCCCCACTAGGTGAGGTGCTGCACAAATATATAACAAAAAGAAAATACCTGTCCCAAAGAGCTTGCCACCTAAGGGCCCAGTCCGGGAAACACATACACACACACACAGCTTTATTCATGTGAGTTGTTCCATGGGCTTCAGTGGGACTATTCTCGTGCATTATAGTTAAGCATGTGCATAAAAGTATTTGCAGAATCAGGGCCCAGGCACTTGCAGTGAACTGTCCAGGACCAGTTTATATAATATATGTGAGTAACAAACACATTTAAGAAAAATATCTGCTTTAATATGTTCTGTGAGCACAAAACATGCTGAATTCACCACATTCCTCGTTATTTGTCAGTGCCAATGGATCCCTTGTTTAAAAGGACACAACGTTCATGTGGCTCTTACACCCATTCCTTTAAAAAAGCTATACGCATGAACAGAGTTGCTCTGATCATGTGTGTCAAATGCATATCAGCGCATAACCCTACCTAAACAATATCATTCCTTCAGTGTCACTACGGGGCCATGAGTGTTTTTATATGCAGAAGAAAATCTATCTCCTGTGGTTATAGAATTTCTTACAAATTCTTGGTTTTTTTGGATGAAAGAGCCATAAAGATGAGTGGAAATAACACCCAGAGGACACATGAAACAGCATAGTAATAATAATCAGGCAGCACAGGTTCTCCACGCATACATTTTTTCTCTTTCTGTTTTGGTATGGTATTATAGCTCTCTATATTCCCCCTTCAAGATGGAAACAGACAAAGCTATTATCATATACAATTTTTAATATATCCCAGGATTTTATCTGTCAAGACATCAGCCCCATATAAAAAACTAATATATATGGTCCCAACATTAATGATGTCAAGTATCAGAGGGGTAGCCGTGTTAGTCTGGATCTGTAAAAGCAGCAGAGTCCTGTGGCACCTTATAGACTAACAGACGTATTGGAGCATGAGCTTTCGTGGGTGAATACCCACTTTGTCGGATGCATGTAGTGGAAATTTCCAGAGGCAGGTATAAATATGCAAGCAAGAGTGAGTCAGGCTAGAGATAACGATGTTAGTTCAATCAGGGAGGATGAGGCCCTCTTCTAGCAGTTGAGGTGTGAACACCAAGGGAGGAGAAACTGCTTTTGTAGTTGGCTAGCCATTCACAGTCTTTGTTTAATCCTGAGCTGATTGTGTCAAATTTGCAGATGAACTGAAGCTCAGCAGTTTCTCTTTGAAGTCTTGTCCTGAAGTTGTTTTGCTGCAGGATGGCTAGACATGAATGATGTGTTTCAAAAATATATTCGGACTATTATTTAAAAATATTTAGAATTTACTGGTATGACACTTGGTGGTTTTTATTTAAAACCCCATGTCTGGAACAACACGAGGACATTTATTTTCAGTGCAATTTTATTAAACATTACAGCTAGAATTTTTTTCTCCATAGGAAATGTCAATTTAACATTCAAAAAACAAAAGTCAAAAACTAAAAACTGCCAGAAAAAGTAAAAAATTATTTTCAGCCACAAGTGTTTCATTTGCCATTGAAAAATTGAAAATTCTGAGGAAATCAAATGCTTGTTTAATTGAAGGCCCAATTTTCCATAGTAAGAAGTTTAGATGCAACATTTTTGACCAAATATATATGAGACAGCTGGAATGAATATTCTTTTCACAGTGGCAGATTTTCAAGAGTTCAGCATCCTTAACCAAGGTAAGATTTTCCAAAGAGCCCAGCTCCTGGTTAGGCAATAATTAAGAGTCAGATTTTCAAAAAACCTCAGCTCCCAACATGCATCCAACATGAGCTCTTTTGAAAAGCAGGCCATGATTGTGAGTTCTGACTTCTTTTGAAATTTAAGGAAGAGAAAGTCCAGTTACCATCACTGATAACTATAGATTGCTACCGAATATCATTTTGACCAAATGACTGAAAGCCCATCACAGGTTTTGAATTGTCTGTGACTGCCTTGAGGAAGCCCATTAGGACCTTGACATTGCAAGAGATTATATATGAAAAACTTTACACATGTGAGTAATTCTAGTATTAGGCCCCTATCCTGCAAACAATTATACATGTAACATTACACGTGAGCAATCGTACAACAGATTTGCAGTCACAGGAGTACTCATGTGTGTAAATTCATTGTGTGCATAAGTGTTAGCAGGATCAGGGCCTAATCCTATAACTTCCTGACTAAATGAAGTGGGTGGACAAGAGAATCAGAGAAAGCATATAACAGGAGCAGAAGAAATCAATACAGTGGTTTAGGCAGAAGAGATCAGTGTAATGGTACAGCAGAAACATTGAATCCAGTGGTGTGCATGGAAGTAATCAATAAATACCCATTTGCTTTTGTGATAAGGGATGAGCGAACATGTCCAAATAGAATAAAACTAACCTGGACCTTTATCTGAATCAACTCTAAGCTGTATCTTGTTGGATGCTTGCTATAGCTACAGTAGTTATATACGCATCTGTATCTTTTCCACTTTTTTTTTCAATTTCCATCCCTCTGCTTCCAGGTTCCAGCTAGGACTGGAGGCACAAGAGACAAAATACTATCATAGAGCGAACCAAACATCACATGAGAGAAAATGGTCCTGTGAGATTTCCAGCATAATTTGGTAGACTCAGTAGCTTTGGATAGTTTGTATGGTGTTCAAATAAACATTCATACTGCTGGGTGATAATCCAAACTGAAATTTCCAACTGCCTTTTGCTGCTTGTGAATGCTTAAAATGTGCCTTTTTCTATGTTCTTTCAACACAAAACATTTCTTCACCCTGCTCCCAAAAAATAGTCTGTGAAACCTGATCAGTTCTGTGCCTAGCTTTCTGTTTCTCTTCCCTTGGGTCTTGGAAGAACTTGGAAAGAAGGCAATCCCCACAATTACATAAAAGGGGGAACCTCTCCCTTAATCTGGCTATGACGCAAATCCATTTGACTGGCTGCTTTTGATGCACTATCTATTTACTGGGAACATCTTGCCCAGCCTTACCCCCTAGCTTGGACTGACTTTCTATAACGGCTCGCTCCTTTTACCTCCTTTCTCCTGGGAACAGCTAAAATAGGTATAACTTCAAAATTGATTTCTCCATGAAGGAACAATCTCTCTTTTTTGCCATACTAGGGCATATTTTTTATCCCTCACATAAAAATCCTGACTTTGTCCTGTAGTAGTTGAAAATATTATTTTCTGCTTTGAAACCGGATATAGGATATTTACTTTCCAACTCCAGTGTGTGGGTTTCTGAAATGATAAGATACCATGCCCATAAGCTATGCATCTGACCCCAATTCTACTGTACCATTTATTACATTTATCTCATTGCTGTTTGTGTGGCTGTCTGCAGCTTAAATTGCCGTGGACTTTATGGTGCCAGAAAAGCTTTTATTTAACCATTACCACACTAGAAATGTGCAGTGTGTCTTCAGAGGTTTCTGTCTTGGAAAATAGCTGGTATTGTCCATCAATATAGCCCATCCCAAATCCTTTCTTAATAATATGATTAGTACTCCCCTCAAGCCATCAGAACATCTTTAGCCAGAAGGCTCTGAATATTGCATTAATATACATTCAGACTATGACTCTCACATCCTGCTTGGTTTTTTTCCTCCTCAGGGTTTTCTGGCTGTTCCACAGAAAACCCGGCCAGATCATCTCTTACTACGGTAAGTTAAGGCAATTGAAGCCTCCAGCAGATCTTTGTATGATACGAGTAGTCTCAGCAAAATAATGCCTGGAGTCGTTCTGTGTCAGTTGCATGGTTTGCTATGGAACAGATAGTTACTGAATCTTGACAGATCTGATGACGGAGGGCATTTTTTCTGCAGAGTGCTATTCTTGTTAGGAAGCTTTAATGTTAATATGGAGAGTAAAGGAGAAATGTAGAGCTGCTGTGGTTGTAGCTGGTGCTCGTTGTATTGCTTAAGTGGACAGTATAAAGGCTAGAGAAAGGTTGTGCCAACTCCCGGGGAAAGACTCAGGAGAAGGTAAAGTACTGGAATTGATTTTTCAATAATGCAAACTTTCTCGTTCCTCAGATTTCTATCCAAAGTTATGGCCACTATTTTTTGTGGCTTAACCTCCTCATGAACTGCTTTGCTGTATTGACATTTACATCTCGAGAGAACAGTCACACTCTACCTGAACTGATGCTATGTACTGGTTTAGCTGTATAAATTCTGCATGAATCCATTTACCTAAAATGTTTCCTAATCACACAGCTTACAACTCTGAAGCTATGTTTGATGACTTACTAGAAGGAAGAAATCTCTGTGCTTGGCTGCCCTGAAGTACTGGTTAGTAGAGCTGGATGGGAATTTTTCAACAAAGCTTTTTTTGTCGAGAAATGTCAATTCATTAGAACCGAAACTTTTTGCAGAAATGATTCAGTTTTGATGAAACTTTCGTCAGGAAGGTTTCTTGGGTCCTGAATGGAATTTCTTGCCAGATCAGAGAGATACAGCTCCAGCTACCCTAGAAGAGCCAATACACAAATGGGATTGTTAGGGCTCTCACCTGGTATGTGGGAAACCCAGGCTCTGAATCAGGCAGATCAGGGACATGAACCTGGGTCATTTCCCACATCCCAGGTGAATGCCCTAAATGCTAGGTTATTGGCTATTCTGGGGTAAGTCTCTCTTCTGGTATGTGTACATTGCAATTAGATATCTGTGGCTGGCCCATGCCAGCTGTCTCAGGCTCATGGGGCTCAGGCTAAGGAGCTGTTTAATTGCAGTGTAGATGTTTGGGCTTAGACTGGAACCCAAGCTCTGAGACCCTCCCACCTTGAAGGGTCCTAGAGCCGAGGCTCCAGCCTGACCTGAACGTCTATTCTGAAATTAAAGAGCCCCTTAGCCTGAGCCCTGTGAGTCCAAGTCAGCCGGCACGGGCCAGCTGTGGGTGTCCAACATAGACATTGTAGTGTAGACATACCCTTCCTCTCACTCAGATGCAGAGTGAAACAGAATGCTGAAACCTCAACATTTTTTGCAAAATGGAATCCTTGTTTTCTGGCCAGCCCTACTAGTTATGCATGACAGTCGTGTGTCTGAAGTGTTCTCTACTGTACAGAATGGCTGAATTTTCAAAGGAGCCTAAGGGAGTTAGGTGCTCAACTCCCACTGAAAATTGAAGCCCACACTTTGGTCCTTAGAACTGACCATTTTAGTGCTCCAGACCTACAAGGAGTCAAAGGAAATTTCTCCTGCAAAATGTGACTGTAAAATTGGCATCATGGAGTTCCATCTTATTCTCTCTCCAGATCAGTTCTGCACAGTTTACATGGAACAGGATGAGGGTTTTAATCCGCAAACTCAACCTGGCAACTGAAGATCAAACTGGTTTCTTTCTGTCTCAGCCATCACCACAGTAAATATCCTGCCATCAGAACTTAACCAATGTTCTGCAGCAAGAATAGCAGCTCATTTGTGTTAGCTCAGAAGTGCAAACAGGAGTAAGGTGTAAGAAAAATGTATTTCGGTCAATAAAGTCAGCCGATATTACCCTGAATAATCCGAAGTAGCAGATTAGTTGAGTAAAGAGGCCCATTACTGCATTTGTGCATAAACTAAAAGGTGGAAGAAGAAGTGAGGGAGCCACAAGTGATGAGCAGAACAGGTTTGTAACAAATCCATCTAATGTTACCAGACAAACATTCTTCTGACAGAATTACAAAATTAGTAGATGGATGCAGGGATTGTGGTAGATGCACTATATTTGGGTTTCAATAAAGCATCAGATATCTGTGTCTCACAAAATTTTACTTGACAAATTATTTCAAATTGCCTTGGATGTGAAGACTTTTATATAGCTTGACAACTCTCTAAAATACCACAAACAACAGTTTTTTAATGTTAGTGATGCAGCTCAGATTAGGTAAGAGAAAGGTCATTCGAGGCATGCATGATCAGAAAGGAAATGATATGCAGCTTGCATCAGCAGATTCTCAGCCCTGATTCTCTTGCTGAACTGGAATATGATGTTCTCTTACAACCTACAGGTTCCCCCAGCAAGGTAAAGCTGTGACAAATTACCATAGTAGCTACTGAGAGTTAGAACATGACGAGCACCTCTATGGACCGGAGATTGTTATGACAGGAGACGGTGACCAATACACATGAATCATCTGCTTGCTTTGCAGTATTCATACTGTGTTTCCTGAATCATAATGCTAATATTATGACACCATGCTTTACTATGAGAAACCACCACTTCAGCTAATTCGTACTTACACTGTCAGCTTTTACATTGGTAAACCAGACAATACAATCAATACAGAACTCTGTTTCTGATAACTGATGGTGCCATTTCTCTCTTTTCATTTCAGTGTATAATCATTTTCTATTACAAAATTATCTGTTTATAAAAAATGTAACATTTGTTTAAATGTTAAGGGCTAGACCAGATTCTCCCCCTTCCCAAGCACACATGGATGCTCTGGTGTGGAGGGGTGAGGAGGACACAAGGAGCTGGTTGTGGCTCCCTGATCCTGTATAACCCAGTCCCTGAGCTGCTGAAGAGCTGCTGAAGAGCACTGCATTCCCTCAGGGACTGCTGTGAAGTGGACTTAGGGCCAGATTCTTTGATCTGCTAGATGGTCAGCTCTGTATTGGGGGCACTGCAGAAATACAGTACCCTAAGGAGAGCTCTTGGAGGCAAATGCTCTTTCAGAGCAAGGATTCTGGAATAAATTGCCTAGGGAAGTTGTGGAATCTCAATCTCTGGAGATATTTAAGAGTAGGTTAGATAAATGTCTATCAGGGATGGTCTAGACAGTATTTGGTCCTGCCATGCGGGCAGAGGACTGGATTTGATGACCTCTCGAGGTCCCTTCCAGTCCTAGAATCTATGAATCTATGAATCTATTCCTATTGTGCCCAGGCCCTGGGCCAGAAGTTCCTGGTTGGAAAGAGTTCCTGATACTCACTTTCTCTCTCCTTTGGACACCCTCGAATGGGCCAGACACAATCTAGCTCCTAAGCGTTCCATTTTGCAATCTAATGGTCCAACAAGTTTGAAATCCACTGATAGGTTTGCTTACAATCTCTCCCACTGAGATCCCGTCAGGGCCGGCTCCAGGCACCAGCTTAACAAGCAGGTGCTTGGGGCGGCCAAGGGAGAGGGGTGGCACGTGCGGCAATTCGGGGGTGGCAGGTCCCTCACTCCCTCTAGGAGCGAAGGACCTGCCGCCGAACTGCCGCCGCCGATCGCAGCTTTTTGTTTTGTTTTGTTTTGTTTTTTGCTTGGGGCGGCAGAAATGCTGGAGCCGGCCTTGGCTCCCGTTGTGGCAATGGTAACATTATACCACTTTTCAGCCAGATGAATGGCCTCACCAGGTGGAAATGCCAATTATAATTCAAAACAAACTCCTTTATTTTCAAATACACAACACAGTTTATTAGGAAGACTCCACAGTGCTTCCTGATGGTTTGAGCTTCTAGATTTCCAGGCAGATGGGTGGAGTTTTTCTTTATATGACAGCGACATTCTGTCTGAAAAGGGTATAACCGTAAACATGAAAAAAGCAGGGCAGTGATTCAGTGAGCAGTGGTGTTAGAGCTTCAAGGATCAGGGGCCATAGTCTGATCTCATTTGCACCACAGTAAATCCCAGGAAACGCCACTGAAGTCAATCTAATTCCTTCCTTGAATTAGATTTACATCCCTGCAAGCAAGAGGAGAATTTTGTCCTAAAGCTTTAAATCACAGCATTGGCATTAATACTAAAGGTCCAATCCCAAAGCTGTCAAGAAAGAATGTCAGGGATCTATTCATTGACTAAGAAAGAAGGTTGCCCTCTCAGCTAAAATCAGACTGACTGTTTATCCATTTTCATCTTCCTTGGTCTTCTGTGAAACTGGGGGAGATTTAAAAAGGAGAAATTTGTCAATCTTTTACGTATTGGGAACCATTCCAAAGTGATAATCAGCTGCAAGCAACTTCTGTGCTGGAAATGAAATATTTACAGACAAACAGACACAGTAAAAGATGAGAAATAAATCCCTGAGAAAAAGGAACATAATTCTTTAAAAATAGGAAGTAATATGTGACTAGTGGAAGAGTCTGGGAAGAGCTTGGTAAACTATTTGTTTGATTTACCTCCTTTTTATCTTTACAAATCATCAATGAGAATACTCAGAAAAATGTCCGTTGTTGAGAACTATTCAATGAATGGTTTATGTGAACCTGTTTCAGGCTATGGATGATTCCTAATCTACCTGCCACAGAATTTGAGTATTTGCTAGTCACAATTCTCTATGAACCTATGTATTTTTTTCACTTAAGTATTTTCCTGTTTCCTGATTGGATGACTCCCAAGTGCACAAATACTTTCAAGACAGCCAGGCAAAGCCTTCTGGGTTGAATATGCATCACATTTTCATTAGTACAACTTTTTCTCTTCACACAAACATTTTTGTGTGACTGCTCCAGGAAAATGAAGAGGTTGCCGATGCTCTTATTCTAACAAAGATTTGTGACTACTACCTTAGGCAGTATTCAGCCAACCCTAGTCCTAGGAGTAAGGGGCAGGAGGTGAACATCATATCACCTTGTAGTGACCTCTACAAGCTAATTAAAGAAAAGTGTTTCAAAGAAAGCTTTGCCCAGCTTTTACCTCAATATATGTTTCACTCTATATGCATCCGAAGAAGTGGGTTGTAGCCCATGAAAGCTTATGCTCTAATAAATTTGTTAGTCTCTAAGGTGCCACAAGTACTCCTGTTCTTTTTGCGGATACAGACTAACACGGCTGCTACTCTGAAACCTAAAAATATCAGTGGCAACTGGACCGTTATGGAGAAAGGGGGAAATGGAAGAAACCAGAGAAGAAGTGGAACCATCTGTTACCCTCTTGATTGCAGTGTAACCATAATGTCCCCAGGTGGACATGACACACAATATGATCACTAATATGCTGTAGTAGTACCATTAGATATAGGCTCCTAGGAGTGTGTTAATAAAAGGCCTTATGGGGAACTAAAAATGCCAGACCAGCTACTCTCAGGCCAGCTGAGCAGCATAAAATCCTTAAAGACTTTAGAGTAACTGGTCTTGCATTTTTATTTCTTCTTTAAGCCCCATCATGCGCCTCTGGGGAAGCATCACAACACATAGCAAATGCAAAGGGGCAGGGTAATAGGCCTCCTCCCTTTGCCCATTGGGCTGGGGTGTGGGACCATCACATGGGAGGTGAATGGTAGGAATTATGGTTCTCCTGTGTGCGAGAGAATTCTGGGAACCCCCGGGGTGTACAGCTCCACACCACCCCACTATGGACCAGTGCCGAAGAGGCATGATAGAAGAAGCATGAACAAGGAGAGCCCAAAAACTAATTTGAAAGGTGATCTTTGTCTAGGTGCTAATTTTGTGTGCTGTGTCCCCAGATTTGTCTAATGTTGCTAGATATTATGTAGTTCCTCCTTATCATAATTGTATTGTGACTGAAAGTGAAAGGTCAACTAGTGTTTCAATGCAAATCTGGGTTCAAAGAAATAGCCAAAGTCAAAAATGATTAAGATACGTTTGGGAAGGGTATAAGGAATTTTTTTAAATGCCTCTTGAAACAGAGCCTACAATAAGCTTCCAAAGGCACAGTATTGCTTTAAAATGTGAGTTGGTTTTATTCCCAATTACAGCTGGATCACCAGATGAGCTGTATTGCTAGAGGATTTTAACTGTCTACATGACTTTGCTGTGACCAAGGCACAGCCATTTATTACTGTCTTATATTCATCCCTCATTTCCTTTAATCAATAAGTGATCTCAAATCCCTGGTTTCTTACTTTTTAAACAAATTTATTAACACCATTTGTTTCCCAACAAGGCATCAATGCATATTTACTTTTAACTGTTTTAACAAAGCAGGACTTTTGAGGTATTAAGTTATTCCCTTTACTTGCTTTGACTACTTTGATTCGAAACTGGAGAAAGAAGAAGCATGAATAGTGATATAAATACAATTTCCCTATATGTAAATGTACTTCATTCTGGATTTTTTTTATACATTCACTTTTCTATTAAACTAAAAATATCATTTTATTTTGTGTAACGCCGATTGATTTCAATGGAAGTTAGGTGCCTAAATACCTTTGAGGATCTGTGACTCCATGGGTAAAGCTGCCTTGATATGCATGGAGGCTGCAGCAGTCGCCATAAAGTGTTACTGCTTCTTTTCTCCCAGATATACTGTGGAATCTTCATATTTACCTCTCCCTTTTTTACTCTGCTCTTTCATGGGTGTCCCTTCTGATGAAGAAGTTTGGACAGAGCCCCTTAGGCCTCGTCAGTGCTACTGCAGATGGGGTAGGTGAGAGCAGTATGATGTGCCTGTCTTCCAACCCTTGTCCCCAGAGCGGAACATACTCTTTTTGCAGAGATCCCAGGGATCAAGAACTGAACTCCCAAGGGGTAACATGTTATTCTGCTGCTCCACCACCAAGCCAGACCTGGGTGGTTATTTCCAAAGTTTTCCCACTAAATGTATCTGTCCATTTCAGAAATTCCACTTTTACAGATAACTGGCACGTAACAAATATGGAATTGTGCTGTTACAGATTATCCAGTTTTCTATACATTCTGAAAGGTGATTACTAATTATTATCATATAGTTATTCTTAATTTTCTACTTTTGAATATTAGCAAGTAGAAAAGAAATGAATTTCTGAACATTCAATCTATCCAGAATAGTTAACCCTTTGATGAACAATTAAGAACATAAGAACGTAAGAATGGCCATACTGGGTCAGACCAAAGGTCCATCCAGCCCAGTATCCTGTCTTCCGACAGCAACCTATACCAGGTGCCCCAGAGGGAATGAACAGAACAGGTAATCATCAAGTGATCCATTCCCTGTTGCCCACTCCCAGTTTCTGGCAAAGGCTAGGGACACTATCCCTGCCCATCCTGGCTAATAGCCATTGATGGACTTATCCTCCATGAATTTATCTAGTTCTTTTTGCACTGTGTTATAGTCTTGGCCTTCACAACATCCTCTGGCAAAGAGTTCCACAGGTTGACTGTGCATTGTGTGAAGAAATATTTCCTTTTGTTTGTTTTAAACTTGCTGCCTATTAACTTTATTGACCCCTAGTTCTTGTGTTATGAGAAGGAGTAAATAATACTTCCCTATTTACTTTCTCTACACCAGTCATGATATTATAGACCTCTATCATATCCCCCCTTAGTTGTCTCTTTTCCAAGCTGAAAAGTCCAAGTCTTATTAATCTCTCCTCATATGGAAGCCATTCCATACCACTAATAATTTTTGTTGCCCTTTTCTCAACCTTTTCCAATTCCAATATACCTTTTTTGAGATGAGGCAACCACATCCACAGGCAGTATTCAAGATGTGGGCATACCATGGATTTATATAGAGGCAATATGATATTTTCTGTCTTATTATCTATCCCTTTCCTAATGATTCCCAACATTGAGTTCGCTTTTTTGACTGCCACTTTTTTGATTGCCGCTGTAGATGTTTTCAGAGAACTGTCCACAATGACTCCAAGATCTCTTTCTTGAGTGGTAACAGCTAATTTAGACCCCATCATTTTATTTGTATAGTTGGGATCATGCTTTCCAATGTGCATTACTTTTGCATTTATCAACATTGAATTTCATTTGACATTTTGTTGCCCAGTTACCCAGTTTTGAGAGATCCTTTTGTAGCTCTTCACAGTCTGCCTGGGATTTAACTATCTTGAGTAGTTTTATATCATCTGCAAATTTTGCCACCTCAGTTTGTTCTCTTACTGTGTTTTTTTAGTTTGGGGTATACATTTAAGTTGAGCCTCTATTATGGAGTCTTTAAAAAGTTTCCATGCAGCTTGCAGAGATTTTACTTTTGCTGTTCCTTTTAATTTCTGTTTAACTAATCTCCTCATTTTTGTGTAGTTCCCCTTTCTGAAATTAAATGCTACAGTGTTGGGCTGCTGTGATATTTTCCCCACCACAGGGATGTTAAATTTAATTATATTATGGTCACTATTACCAAGTGGTCCAGCTATATTCACCTCTTGGACCAGATCCTGTGCTCCACTTAGGACTAAATCAAGAATTGCCTCTCCTCTTGTGGGTTCCAGGACTAGCTGCTCCAAGAAGCAGTCATTTAAGGTGTCAAGAAACTTTATCTCTGCATCCTGTCCTGAGGTGACATGTACCCAGTCAATATGGGGATAGTGGAAATTTCCCATTATTATTGAGTTTTTTATTTTAATAGCCTCTCTAATCTTCCTGAGCATTTCACAGTCACTATCACCATCCTGGTCAGGTGGTCGGTAATATATCCCTACTGCTATCTTCTTATTATTCAAGCATGGAATTATTATCCATAAAGGTAATATATTATATCAATCAATATCCTCATTTAATACGAGGCATTCTAGTTCACCCATCTTATTATTTAGACTTCTAGCATTGGTCTTAAGCATTTTAAAAACTTGTCACGTTTTAGCTGTCTGCCATTACATGATGTAACTGAATGAGACTTTTATTCATTTGACTGTTTCTCATCAGATCCTACCTGTATTTTATCATTTTCCACCTTCTCCTCCTTATTAGGACATAGGGAATCTCCATTTATAGATCCTCCCTTAAAATTATGCTATGAATACTGCAAACTCACTGAAATCCTATCTTTATGTGAATTGTGAGTGCTACCTGTCCATGAATGCAAATTATATAATTGATCACCATTTTGTGGTAGAGGATGCTGCTGTAATTTGACTATAAATCTATATTAGCCAATGGTAATTGATTCTCTAACAAAGTCCATATATGTAGGATCATGCCTGGTTATATGAAACTCCAATATTGAAACAAAACATTTTTTAACAGAGTGTCATCCTGGGAGCTCCTGAGAGGTGCTAGTTTAAAAGAACATAAAATACTTAAGAAAAAAATTATTTTATATTCTTTCTTTTCAAAATTCTATATTCAAGATGCCTTGAGTCTCCAGAATTTGTCACCCAGAATCACAATGAGGTTGGAATAATATAAAAATAAATCTACACTGGTAAACTGGGATAAAGAGGTTTAGCTTAAGGGTTATAAAGGATATATCATTATAGTGGTTCTGATTTTCCTTTCTATAGGTTTGATCTTAAAGGATGCTCAGGAATGAATTGAACTATTTTTCAAAAGGAACTCTCTTCTAGAATTCTATGAGCTCTTCAGATTTGAGCTTTCTATTTAAATGGGCATTAATTTATGTGTCCCAAGAGAATATAAAACAAAATTATTGGGAAAGGATGAAATGAAGACTGCAGCCAACAAAATGTAAGTTATGTTGAAAGTGAATCTGCTTCGCTTTGATTATTTTATAGAAATTGCTCAGGAATCTGTCTAGAATCATGATCATACTTTATCAAATGCCTCAAAGACTTAATTGTTTATTCTCCAAATGCCAAATGAAATGGTCATTTCACCAAACAATTAATTTAATACAGTGACTGTGAAATACAAAATAACTGTAAAAGTGACAATCAGGAACATAAATATGGAAGTCTTTTAACTGCTGAGAATTCGGAAGCTGTTAAAAGAGAGGAAAGAGAGGTAAAGGAGAAAATGGCCGGGGAGCCATAATTACAATTTTATTAAGTTTGGAAATTAAATAAAAATGAAAAGCAAAGAGAAAAGTCAAAAGAATTGAATTTGAAGGGTCACTTTGATCAGATTAACGGAGATGGAAATGGCTCAAGGGACAGAACAATAAGCAGCCGTTTGAGACACCCTGGCTTCCAAGTTACCTCACTGTCTTTGTCTTTGGGCCGACAAGGACATAGATTGTTACAAAATGGTGGAGTCTGCACTGCAGTTTTTCACCTGTTAATGGGTGGTAAAGGAATGTGCAGTCTTGGTGCAGGGTATTGTATTTCCAGCTGCCGGGGTCTCTGAGAAACAGCACTCATAGTTGTCTCTTTTATGAGGGAGGATGCAGAATATAGGCAAAAAGGTGGGTCTAGAATGCGTGTGATTCTCACTCAGACTGATAAAACATCCTGTCTCTAACTTGAAGGGAGAAATCCCTTAAAATCTACTTTAGCCAAGGTAGATAGGATAAGGGAAAATGCAAGTCCCCTCGGCAATCAGCACTGGGAAGAGGGAGTATAAACTGATGGACAGATATCCAAGCTGGGGAGGGTAAAATAAAGCCCTAAACTACAGTTCGGTCCTTATCTCAGGTGTGGCTTTATTAACACAAAATGATCCAAATCAAGAGCCAAGCAGCTCAGAACATTTGGTTACAGCTACCAGAGGCCTTTACAACTTTCAGCAAGATTTCCCCTAACTGGCTGCCCCAGCAGCATCTTTCTGTGTATTGGTGTAACCTCACACCAGATTACCCATGCAATAAGCAGGGAGCCTGGATTCTCCTTGTAACCCTTTACATGCTAGGGCTAAGGAATGACTTTATACCATGTCACAGGAAGATAAATGAAGTGTCCCCTCCACAAATGTACGTATGTGCAAAGTCTGCACGTGACAGTGACTGTTCAAGCAGTGGGAACTGAGGGAATTCATGTAAATGAATAAAGAGTCTCAGGATTATTTATGATAGGAACAGGGCTTGCCGGGACTATTAAAAACAGTGGAGGAGGATAAAAGATAATGAAAAAATTAGGTTGATAAGGGCTGTTAAATTAATAAACAGAATAGAAATAGCCAAAGAAATAAAGATAAACAGCAAGAAGTTCTTTAAATACGTAAGAAGCCACAAGCAAGTAGTGAGTCATTAAGTGATGACAGTTGGAAAGTACAGATGAAGCTGATATTGCTAAGAGCCTGAATATGTTTTTTGTCTCTGTGTTCACAATAGAAGCTGAAGGTCATATTGCAGAGATTGAGATATATTTTCCTGAGGGAGAAAGTAAAATGTTAAAAGGCTTTATGATTACGCTAGAACAGATAATTAGGCAATAAGGACTATTAAAGGTTGAAAAGGCACTGGGCCCAGAAGGATTCCAGAGCACAGCAAAAAAAAAGGCTAATGTCTTAAAACAAAAACAAGAGGTCATGGCTTGGCGATAAGGGCGAGGATTTGCTTATGGCCTATAAGAAATTCATGTGGACTGAGCCTCTTTTATACAAGAAGTCGTTTAACTTTGGAACAAAGTACCACAGGCTGCAGAAGAAGCAAGTAGTGTAAATCAATTATAGACGGAATGGGGCACAGTTTTGTAGGTCAAAGTTAAAATGTATAGTCACTATTTAGATTAGACTAGGGGTTAAGTTATGCAGGTAAGGTATGGCTTTATTTGTATTTTCCATTGTAAATGCTAGTTAATCCTCTTGTGCTCTAGCTCTGAACCTTAAGTAATCCTATAGCAGGGACATTCATTAATTATTGACTTATCCATTGGCAGGAAAGGCATCATCTAATGGCCTGAATACCAAACCGAGAGCAAAGAACTGCAGAATTTAAACCCTGACTCTAACATTAAGTCCTCCTGTGGCCTTAGGCAAGCTGCTTAGCCCTCTATAAGACCTATCAATTCTTGACTTAAGAGAACTCCTAATGGCTTTTGATACATGTCCTACCATACCAATTTATCTCCTCCTACACTTGTATTATTTTACCAGGTCTGGCAAGAACATCTGTTCAGTTCCAAGCCAAAAATGAATTTCTCCTGTACACTGTTAGCAGCCGCTGTCATCAGTCACTCTCACCCTCAACCCTACCTTGATGTCAATAAGCAAAGCCCTGCAGGTATTGATGATCTCTGTTATCATTAGAAGAGGCATAGGAAACTGTGTATGAAGATTCAGATGTATTACTTCATGACCTACTCTTGAAGGGGAGGGATAGCTCAGTGGTTTGCGCATTAGCCTGCTAAACACAGCGTTGTGAGTTCAATCCTTGAGGGGGGCCACCTAGGGATCTGGGGCAAAAATCAGTACTTGGTCCTGCTAGTGAAGGCAGGGGCTGGACTCAATGATTTTTCAAGGTCCCTTCCAGCTCTATGAGATGGGTATATCTCCCTATATTAATAGCAGTCCACTGTCTTGGAATGATGTCATACTTGTAGTATCCTGGACCTAACACAGGAAGGCCTCCTAAGTCACCTTTGCTCTCCATCCTGTCAGTATAGGATTGTTCTCTACACTGTATTCTCAGATCCCTTGTGTAGTCTAGACACATGTGTCTCACAAAGTGGGCATTCACTCACCAAAGCTTATGCTCCAATACATCTGTTAGTCTTTAAGGTGCCACAGGACTCTTTGTTGCTTTTTATATGACCCTTGGGATGAGTTTGTTGTCTGTTTGTTTGTTGTGTGCTTACTGCTTGCTGTGTACCTGCTTGACAGAAGTTTATGGAGTGATCTGTTTGTGGGGGCGTGTGCTGAACCTTGCAGCCTACTAGGCAAAGCTGAGACCTTCTTCATGAGGCTTTGATCCCTAATCCTTTTAGCAGCCCTTAACCAGGGCCTGCGCAACCCATTAGGCGACCTAGGCGGTCGCCTAGGGCACTACAATTTGGGGGGCAGTGACCACGGCGGTATTTCGGCGGCGGGACCTTCTGCCGCCTCTGTGGGGGGCGGCATTTCGGGGAGGGACCTTCCGCCACCTAGGGCGGCAGAAAAGCTGTCGGCGCTCCTGCCCTTAACCAGAGGGTGGAGCTATTCAGGGAGAACAGGGATTTAAAAAGCCAGCTCCTAAGTGACCAGAGGAGCTAGCAAACAGGAGCAGCAAACAGGGAGCGAGAGAGCCAGATACACCTAACCTGGTGACAGGTTTCAAAGTGGTAACCGTGTTAGTCTGTATCAGCAAAAACAACGAGGAGTCCTTGTGGCACCTTAGAGACTAACAAATTTATTTGGGCATAAGCTTTTGCGGGCTATAACCCACTTCATCAAATATATGGAGTGAAAAATACTGTAGGCAGGTATAAATATACACCACATGAAAAGATGGGAGGTGCCTTACCAAGTTGGGTGTGTGTGTGTGTCAGTGCTAACGAGGCCAATTCAGTCAGGGTGGATGTGGCCCATTCCCAACAGTTGACAAGAAGGGGTGAGTATCAATAGAGGGAAAATTACTTTTTGTAGTGACCCAGCTACTCCCAGTCTTTATTCAGGCCCAATTTGATGGTGTCAAATTTGCAAATTAATTCCAGTTCTGCAGTTTCTCGTTGAAGTCTGTTTTAGAAGTTTTTTTTTTTTTTGAAGAATGGCCACTTTTAAGTCTGTTATTGAGTGTCCAGGGAGATTGAAGTGCTTTCCTACTGGTTTTTGAATGTTACAATTCTTGATTCTGATTTGTGTCCATTTATTCTTTTGTGTAGAGACTGTCTGGTTTGGCCATTGTATATGGCAGAGGGGCATTGCTGGCACATGATGGCATATATCACATTGGTTGATGTGCATGTGAACAAGCCCCTGATGTGGTTAGGTCCTATGATGGTGTCCCTTGAATAGATATGCGGACAGAGTTGGCAACGGGATTTGTTGCAGGGATTGGTTCCTGGTTTAGTGTTTCTGTTGTGTAATGTATAGTTGCTGGTGAGTATTTGCTTCAGGTTCCTGGGGTAATCCTATGCTTGTGTGCATTTCTTCAATAAGCCACTCACATTTGAAATACAGAGACATGGTCAATATTCCCAGCTTCAGATACAAAAATGATACATGCATACAAATTGGATAAACACATTCAGTAAATCATAACCTTTCTAATGATACCTTACATGAGTCATCTTGCATAAAATACCTCTCTGTTATGTCATATCCATATCATAAGCATATTTCTATAAAGAATATGGAGCATAATGTCACAACAGGATTTTGGGGGTCAGATCCACAGCTAGTGTAAATTAGCATAGCTCCATTGAAGTCACTAGAGCTACATGGATTTACACCAGTTAAAAATCTGGCCCTGTGAGTTTACGCATAAGAACATAAGAATGGACATACTGGGTCACACCAATGGCCCATCTAGCCCAGTATCCTGTCTGCCGACAGTGGCCAATGCCAGGTGCTTCAGAGGGAATGAACAGAACTGGTAATCACCAAGTGATCTATCCCCTGTTGTCCAGTCCCAGCATCTGGGAGCCAGAGCACATGGTTGCATTCCTGACCATCTTGGCTAATAGACATTGATAGACTTATCCTCCATGAACTTATCTAAATCTTTTTTTGAACCCAGTTATACTTTTGGCCTTCACAACAGCCCCTGGCAATGAGTTCCTCAGGCTGATTGTGCATTGTGTGAAGCAGTATTTCCTTTTGTTTGTTTTAAACCTATTGCCTATTAATTTCATTGGGCGCCCACTGGTTCTTGTGTTATGTGAAAAGGGAGCTAATACTTCCCTATACATTTTCTCCACGCATTCATGATTTTATAGATCTCTATCATATCCCCACTTAGTTGTTTCTTTTCCAAGCAAACAGCCTCAGTCTTTTTAATTTCTCTTCATATGGAAGCTGCTACATACCCCTTATTATTTTTGTTGCCCTTCTCTGTACCTTTTCCAATTCTAATACATCTTTTTTGAGATGGGGCCACCAGAACTGCATGCAGTATTCAAGGCGTGGGCGTACCATGGATTTATGTAGTGGCATTATGATATTTTCTGTCTTATTATCCCTTCTCTGTGGGATCCTGTAGAGAACCATCCCTTCTCTAATGGTTCCTAACATTGTTCATTTTTTTGACTGCTGCTGCACATTGAGTCGATGTTTTCAGAGAACTATCCACAGTGTCCCCAAGTTCTCTTTCTTGAGTGGTAACAGCTAATTTAGATCCCATTATTTTGTATGTATAGTTGGAATTATGTTTTCCAATGTGCATTACTTTGCACTTATCAACGTTGAATTTCGTCTGCCATTTTGCTACTCAGTTTTGTGAGATCCCTTTGCAATTCTTCGCATCCCGCTTTGAACTTAACTATCTTGGTGTCTAGAAAATTTGTCTCTTCAACCTGTCCTGAGGTGACATGTTCCCAATCAATATGGGGATATTTGAAATCCCCCATTATTATTGAGTTTTCTATTTATATACCCTCTCTCATCTCCCTGAGCATTTCATAATCACCATCACCATCCTGGTAAGGTGGTCGGTAGTATACTTCTACTGCCATACTCTGATTATTCAAGCATGGAATTTCTATGCATAGAGATTCTATGGTACACTTTGATTCATTTAAGATTTTTACTATACTTGACTCCATGCTTTCTTTCATGTATAGTGCCACTGCCCCACCAGCATGACATACTCTGTCATTCATATATATATATTGTACCATGGTATTACATTTTACATTATATTTTGTACCATGGTATTATTATGTCCCATCGTTGTTCCAAGTTTCTGTGATGCCTATTATAGCAATATCCTCATTTAAGACCAGGCACTCAAGCTGACCCATCTTAGTATTTACACTTCTAGCATTTGTATACAAGCACTTATAAAATTTGTATTCAGTTGTCTGCCTTCATATGATGTAATTGAATGAGAGTCTTTTTCATTTGACTGTTTCTCTTCAGCTCCTACCTGTATTTTATCAACTTCTATTCTCTCCTCTTTACTAGAGAATCCCCATGAATAGATCCTCTCCTCATGGCTGTCTCTATCTGAACCATGTGCTCCTCCATATCTGTCGGCTTTCCTCCAGCCCTTAATTAAAAACCTCCTCTATGACCTTTTTAATTTTACATTCCAGCAATCCATTTCCCTTTTAGGTTTAGGTGCAGCCCATCCTTCCTGTATAGACTCCTCCTTTCCCAAAAGGTCCCCCAGTTCCTATTAAACCTAAACTCCTCCTCCTTATACCATTGTCTCATCCACACATTGAGACCCTGTAGTTCTGCCTGTCTACCTTGCCCTACATGTAGAATTGGAAGCATTTCAGATAGTGCTAAAATGGAGGTTCTGGACTTTAATGTCTTTCCTGGCCACCTAAAGTTGGCCTCCAGGACCTCTCTCCTATCTCATTGGTACTAGACACCCACGTCTGGAGTGTGCCAACTCATTTGGGCTTGTGGGGTAGGGTTGCCAGGCATCCGGTTTTCAACCAGAACACCCAGTGGAAAAGGGACCCTTGAGGGTCTGGTCAGCATTGCTGACTGGGCCGGTAGAAGTCCGGTTGGCAGAGCAGCGGGTCTAAGGCAGGCTCCCTGCCTACTCTGGTGCTGCATAGCTCCCGGAAGTGGCTGATATGTCCCTGTGGCCCGTAGACACAGGTGCGATCAGGGAAGCTTCGCACACTGCCCCCGCCCTGAGTGACAGCTCCTCAACTCCCCTTGGCCGGGAACCATGGCCAATGGGAGCTGCGGGGGTGGTGCCTGCGGACGGAGGCAGCACGCACTGCACAGACACCTGGCTGTGCCTCCACCTAGGGGCCAGACATGCCGACTGCTTCTGGGAATAGTGTGGAGCCAGGGCGGGCAGGGACCTGCCCCGCTGCGCCACCAACCAGGAGCTGCCTGAGGTAAGTGCCACCCAGCCGGAGCCTGCACCCACACCTGCATCCCAACCCCTGCCCCAGGTCAGAACCCCTCTTCCGCACCCCAACCCCTTACCCCAGCCCTGAGTCCCCTCCTGCACCCAAACTCCCTACTGAAGCCCACACCCCAACCCCTGCCCCGGCCCTGAGACCCCTCCTTCAACCCAAACCTCTCATCCCCAGCCCCACTCTGGAGTCCGCACCCCCAGCTGGAGCCCTCACCCCCCCCATACCCAACCCCCCTGCCCCAGCCCTGTGAAAGTTAGTGAGGGAGAGCGAGTGACGGAGGGAAGGGGACTGAGTGAATGGGGAGCAGGGCCTCAGAGAAGGGGTGGGGCAAGGGCAGGGCTTCATGGAAGGAGCAGTGCAGGGGGGCAGGGCAAGGGTGTTCGGTTTTGTGCAATTAGAAAGTTAGTAACCCTAGGCTCTGGCTGCAGGGTTTTCTCACTGCTGTGTAGACTACTGGGCTTGGGCTGGGCCTGGGCTCTAGGACCCTGCGAGGTGGGGGGTTCCCAGAGCTTGGGCTGCAGCCTGAATTTGGAAGTCTACACAGCAGTGAAACAGTCCCGCAGCCCAAGCCCCTCTATCTCGAGTTGGCTGGTTTTTCTTTGAGCGGTAGATATATCCTAGATGTCTCAAGAGATCTGCAACATTCACACCCGGTACACAATTTACCATGAGGTACTCCTAGTCATCACAAACTCAGTTATCTATATTTCTATCTCGCATTACTATTACCTGTCTCTTCCTAATAACTGGGTCCCCTTCCCCAAAGGGGTAGAGGATACCATGACATCATCTGGAAGGAGGGTCCCAACTATGAGATCATTTCCCTCTACACCAGTTTGATGTTCCCCTTCCCTGAGACTTTCATCCTCCTCAACAGCACAGAGGCTGTCAGACTGGAGGAGGGACCGCTCTACTGTGTCCTGGAAAGTCTTGTCTATGTACCTCTCTGTCTTCCTTAGCTCCTTCAATTCAGCCACGCTGGTCTGAGGAACCAGTACTCGGTCTCTTAGGACCATGAGCTGCTTACACTGAATGCACACATACTCTACCTGCCCACAAGGCAGGTAATCATACATGCTGCATTCAGCACAATAAACTGAATGGCCCCCACTCTGCAGCTGGACTTCTGCCTGCATTCTTTTTACTCTTGTAGTTTTTTGTTTTTGTTTTGAAGGGGGGTGTTTGTTGGCCTAAGTTTAGAGAATGTTAGGTGTATCTGCAAAAACAATGAGGAGTCCTTGTGGCACCTTAGAGACTAACAAATTTATTTGGGCATAAGCTTTCGTGGGCTAAAACCCACTTCATCAGATGCATGGAGTGAAAAATATAGTAAGCAGTATATATACTACAACACATGAAAAGATGGAAGTTGCCTTACCAAGTGAGGGGTCAGTGCTAATGAGGCCAATTAAATCAAGGTGGAGATGGCCTATTCTCAACATTTGACAAGAAGGGGTGAATATCAACAGAGGGAAAATTACTTTTTGTATTGACGCAGCCACTCCCAGTCTTTATTCATTCCTAATTTGATGGTGTCAAATTTGCAAATTAATTTCAGTTCTGCAGTTTCTTGTTAAAGTCTGTTTTTAAAGTTTTTTTTGTTGAAGAATGGCCACCTTTTAGTCTGTTATTGAGTGTCCAGGGAGATTGAAGTGCTTTCCTACTGGTTTTTGAATGTTACAATTCTTGATGTCTGATTTGTGTCCATTTATCCTTTTGTATAGAGACTGTCCGGTTTGGCCAATGTATGATGGCATATATCACATTGCTATATCACCTGCACATCTGTTTGACCCAGGTCACAGCAGAAAAAGATTTCCAGCAAATGGGGGGAAGATATAAAAGAGGGAAAATGACAACACTAAGGGTCCTCACTCTCCCTACAACAACACACCTGAAAACACTTGAGGAACAAAGACTGAATTGTGAGAAGTGGTGGTCCCAGTCTAAAATCTTTAGCCTGTGTATGAAAAGTTGGGATGGCCAAGGCAACCTGTGCCTAAGAATCTGCCAGCCTGTTTATCAATAAGGGTGAGAATTTGTTAATTTGTATCCTACCTATCTAGTGTGTCAAGCTCAGCTTGCGGCTTTTGTTTATTTACTAAGGTAATCTGCTTTGTTCTGTTTGCTATCCCTTTAACCACTTAAAATCTACCCTTTGTAGTTAATAAACTTATTTTGTTTGTTTATTATTAAACCCAGTTTATATAATTTCTAACTGTGAGCACCAAGAAGTCGTACACATCTCTCTTCACATTGAGGAAGAGGGCGTATTTTTATGAGCTTGTGCTGTGCAGATTTTTCTATACTGTGCAAGACAGCATTATTTTGGGTTTATCTCCCAAAAGGGGTGTGCACGTGAGTGCTGGAGGAGTCCTCTCACACAGAGCTGACTTCAGTCTATGGCTGCAGCTGGGTGTGGTGCTACCTGTGTGTGTGTGTGTTGCAAGAGGCTAGAGAGCCTAATTCAGCAAAACAGGGTGTGGGAACCCAGGCTGGTGGAGCAGGAGAGGCTCAGTGAAATCCAAGTACATCAGGTGGCATCCCAGAAGGGGGGTCCAAACCGTTTCACTTGTCTTAGCATGCACTAGGCTCAGTATAAAACCTTGGATGAATTCTCTGGGGCAGGCACTTATTTGGTTCTGATTATGAATCCGGAGGGAATATCCCCAGGGCATAACAGGATTAGATCAGAACACTGAATCTGAAAACCCCAGCCTTTGGAGAAGTTCTGATTCAGATCATAATCCAGATCTGAGCTTTGCAACTCCCGCTCAGCTCTAATTATAATTTCCCATCTTTGCCACTGTTTTGCTAAGCTATAAATACAGACCACCATTTTCAAATTTGCAGGCCTAGATTTAGGCACCTAACTCCAAATTTAGGCATCTAAGCAAGTGATCTGGTTTTTAGATGTGCTGACCTCCTGCCATCTCCATTGACTTCAGGGATGGTTGTGTGTGCTCAGTAACTTTTAAGTCAGGCCACTTACAGATAAATTTAGATTTATATATAAATATGGATGCCAGCCCTCTCTCATTATTACTGCTTTCCAGATAGCTTCAGCTCAATGAATCTTTTCAGTTTGGATTAATTCCTCCACTCTTGCAATCTGTGGGCCTAATTCTGACTGTACATCATTACCCATTCATTTAACTCCATTCATTTCGGGGGAACTACTCCTAATTTACACTGGTGTAAGTGAGAGCAGGATCTGGCCCTGAATCAATTAAAAAATGTCCAGCTTGAAAATTTGCATTTTTGGAACTATTTCTTGTCTAACTAGGTCCCTTGGTCTTGATCTCCACTCTCACTGGTGTTTGCAGTACCTCCAAGTTGAGTATAATCTGCAAGTTTAGGGTCAAATTCTCTGCTAGCGTAACTTCATTTATCTCAATAGAATGTCTTCTCAGATCCTTAATAAAGAAGTTAAGAAAAGAGGAACCCAACACCTATTCAGCAAATACTGTCCAATAACAAATATATTTGACAAATCACATTCCGATATGACTAGAAAAAAGACAAAATTCACTGAACACTGTATTCATTACAAATTATTCACACAATTCTACAAGCAACATAGTAGTACCGGAGACCTAAAACATGTTGCTCACATTTCATATTAAGATTCTGTTTATAAAGGGTTAATACATTATTAATAGCTGTTATAAGCACTTTACAGACATGAGTAGTATATGATATGGATGGACATAAACTCGTCAGTAGAAGGTGTTTCAAATGGCTCGAAGCCATGGATGTAAACTGCCTGTTGATTTTTTGGTCTCTATAACAACTGACAAACTATTTATTAAAACATCTATTAACACTTTATGAACCATTTATAAATGGAACCTTAATACAAAGTGTGCCCACTACATCACTGAAAACATTAATTTTAGAGGGTTAAAATTGAGATGATTATTCTATGTTTTCTTAAATTAAGTTTTCCACCAAGGGGTTTAAACAATTTAAAAATGATATTATGGCTAACTATTTCCTGATTGCTAGACTTGCTAAGTTACGACTAATCAACCTGATTCTGAGGGGGAGCATTTGAGGACACAGTTGCAAGAGTGCCTACCTGGATTTATCAGACATATCAGTAGGGCGTTGTACACCTCTTCATGATCTCTGTTTAATTCACATGATATTTTAACCTTGATTCTCTTTTGCTAGATTATATCGGGGTTTGTTTGCACTGATACCTTTGGCACCAAGACATTTTTTTGGCGCACAGTAGATTTCTCTATGTGTGTGCCCATACCCATGTATTCTTTGTCTCAAATATTGCATAGAGACTGGGAGACATTTACAGATTGCAAATTAATAACTCCCCAGGAGTAGTTTAAGATCAGAGTTGTGCATCTGGTAAGAAACTTTTTTACACACATGTTCATTACATCCAATTTGTGATTAGATCTTACTATATATGTTCCTTTTTGTTGTATTTTTGTTATTGTTTGCTTTTCCATGAACATTCATATAACTGGCTTCTGCTCACACAAATGTTTAGAGAAGAGCTGCACATCAGCAGAATGCTAGACCCTATACCAGGGGTGGGCAAACTACAGCCCGGGGGCCGCATCGAGCCCTCCAAACATTTTAATCTGACCCTCAAGCTCCCGCCAGGGAGCGGGGTCCAGGTTTTGCCCCGCTCTGGCGCTCCTACATGTAGGGGCAGCCAGGGGGCTCCGCACACTGCCCCTGATCCAAGCACTGCCCCTGCAGCTCCCATTGACCAGGAACCCCAGCCAATGGGAGCTGTGGGATGGCGCCTGCGGACAGGGCAGCACGCAGAGCCGCCTGGTCGCACCTCTGTGTAGGAGCCGGAGGAGGCACATGCTGCTGTTTCTGGGAGCTGCTTGAGGTAAATGCCACCCAGAGCATGCATCCCTCAGCCCCTCCCACGCCCCAACCCCCTTGCCCAGCCCTGATCCCCCTCCTGCCCTCTGAACCCCTCAGTCCCAGCCTGGAGCACTCTCCTGCACCCCCAACCCCTCATCCCCAGCCCCACCCCGGAGTCTGCACCCTGCCTCACCCTCTCCCGCATTTAAAAATTAAATTAAATTACAATAGAATATTTCAACTATATTATGTCCTGTTGTGCACAACTCATATATCATGTAATGAGGTAGAAACAATAAAAGTAGTATAGAAATGCGGGGGGGGACATAAAATCAAAATTGAAACAAAATGTTGAAAATCTCTTAAACTGTTAATTTTTCCAAAACAAAACATTTTGGAAATTTTGTTTCATGGGAAATTTGGAAAATATTTGTTTTCACTTTGGAATTGAATCAAAAACAGATTTTGGAATGTCAAAACGTCACGTGAAATGGACATTCCCAGTTGTGACTCACTGTATGGGCAGCTGCAGAGGACTTTCCGAAGTACAGTGCCTCTCCCACCAGCCAAACTGCCATTGCTTCCTAGCCCAATGCAGAGATCTGGAGCGAAGAAAGGGCCCCCAGGCCTGATAAAGTTTCACTTGCACCCAGGGGTGCTGGAATAATTTTTATAGTGGGGGTGCTGAGAGTCATTGAACCAAATGGTAAACCCCATATATAACGGAAACCACTTCAAGTCAGGGGGTCCGGCCATACCCCCAGCACCCTTAGTTCCAGCACCTACGCTTGCACCTGTACAGAGGTCTGGAGAGTAAAGGGGACTCCGGCTCCCACTGCTCCCCAGCACTATGAATGGATCCGGGGAGTGAAGATGGAGAAGTTCCTCTGGCCGCCTCCCTTCAGCTCCTGTTGTTCTATGCAGGAAAAGGAGACAACTTTCTAGCCCATGCTCAGCAACAGCCATATTTATATATATAGCAAGAGAGAGAGAGAGAGAGAGAAAATATAGATACAGATATAGATTTCCCCTTTTTTCAGTGTCTTTATGCATTTGCCAGCACTCTGTGCATAGTAAATTTTACATTATTATTGATGGTCGGTTGCACTTCCTGTTTCATGCACCTTCATGCACTGCTCTGGAGTAAGCTTATGTACATGATGTTCCTCGGGCCCCGCAAGAGGGTGTTTACCAATAATAGAGCAACAGAATCGCTGCTGCTGTTGCTCAACACGGGATTAGGAGGGTGTCTCCTTTATATATAGACACCCTATATACACATATATAGTATCTTCTTTCAGTTATGGGTGTCACTTGTGACCACAGTAGCTAAACCTTTTGAGACAGAAATGTGGTTTTCGGGTTGATGGTGTTCTTTTCAATCTGTAAACTCAGGACAGGGATTATGTTCTTTGTCTGACACATTGACCTAATGTAAAGCATTGTGAACACCTTCTGACACTATATAAATGATAAATAACAGTACTCAATCGGTGAAATGTGCATCTTGGTATTACAAAGCCAAGCTCACAGATTTACTGATAAACAAGCTCACAATAAATATTCTGTTTATAGGTGGAAACAGATTTGTAATCGTGTGATGGAGAGGGAGAATGAGAAGGAAATATGCAAGCTAAAAAGCAATGGCATGATTTGCATATTTCTTTAAAGTTTTCTTTAAAAGCGTCTGCAAACGCAACCATCTGGTTTTCAAGAATGTCCTGTGGGAGTAGTGGGGACAACTCATTCGTCTCCTTTTTACATTGTGAAACAATAAGTCTCCTCTTTAACACTGTGAAATATTTTCACCCTTCAGCAGAGAAATGCGTGTGTTTGTAAACCATTAGAGACATCTGCATATTAACCTGTACTTTTCTATTCAATTAAAGCAGTTAGTGTGTGCCAATTTACCCTGATAAAAGTGCTTGTCAGAACAATATGCTTTATTCCAAGCACTTGCTAATAAATACTGGGGAGTGGGGGAATGGAGGAGGGAGAAAATGTGTGACTGAAGTTCAAACACAAGCTGTAAATGCAGTTCAGGAAAATAACAAACTGGTAAAACTGGAGACTAGATGTTTTTAATCTATCTGTAAACCAGACCCAGAACAATGAGCTGATTCACATCAGTCCAGGCCTACAGGAACTGCCATTACCCAGGCTAGTTCTTCCTTCACTCTGCTTCTTTTTAGGAGCTAAGTGGAAGGGATGTTAATTTTGCATTTAACTGATCTCTTAGATGTGTGCTGGAACTGGAACTTCCATTCTGCAGAAAAAAATTGCAAAAAACCTTAGTGGGCAGTTGGGGATCCCAGGGATCCGAGGAGCCTGCCAGGTGGACAGCTAGGGAGCCAAGCAGCCAGGGAACCCTTTATTTCACTTAAAGTTTTGTGTGAGTAGCCCCTTTCTGGGGTAGCCATGATCCCCTTGGATGATTAGAGCCTCTATTCCTCCCGCCTCAGGAGCTCAGTGTCCTACCTTAGGAACAATGGGCCCTGGGTTCTTGGTGCTCAGTGACTCCACCTAGCGCAGTGTTTCTCAAACTGGGGTCGCCACTTGTGTAGGGAAAGCCCCTGGCGGGCCGGGCCGGTTTGTTTACCTGCCCCATCCGCAGGTCCGGCCGATCACGGCTCCCACTGCCTGTGGTTCACCACTGCAGGCCAATGGGAGCTGCTGGAAGCGGTGGCCAGTAAGTCCCTCGGCCCACGCCGCTTCCCGCAGCTCCCATTGGCCTGGAGCAGCGAACCGCGGCGAGTGGGAGCCACGATCGGCCGGACATGCGGACGGGGTAGGTAAACAAACCGGCCAGGCCCACCAGGGGCTTTCCCTACACAAGCGGCGACCCCAGTTTGAGAAACAGTCCTAGAGCATACATCGATAACAACTCCTATGAGTTACAGGACATTACAGATCAGAATGACAGGAGACAGGAGACTAACAGATTTTACAGATAAACAAATATTTATTCCAGGAAAAGAAAGGGGTAAAATAAAGGGGGAAGGGCAGGAACTAGGGACAAAAGGAAAAGGTAGCAGAGTTAGCAATAAGAAACAAGTGACTATCCAGTCACATAGCTGTAATCAAACACTCCCTCCCTTAAATACTCTAAAACAACGAGGTAATAATAACCAGAATGGTCCTCCATAGGCATTAGCTGGTGGGTGGAGTTCCAGGTTGATGAGAGAGAAGCCAATAACACTCCGTATAGGCTGAGTGGGTCCCAGGATGTCTCAAGTCTGAACTGAACCCTCAATCCCAGTGCAGGAGAAGCCTCCTGGACTCAGCTGACAGGCAGCCCTTTCAGGTCAGGAAAAACAAAATGGAATGTCTGGTGCTCTGTGGCAGACAGCAGCTCAGCAGCTGTGTCCTCACCTGCTGCTGTAATCCAACTCCTTGCAGCCAACACTCTCTCTCCGAACACCTGTCCCTTCCGCCGATCACTCAGGCCTATCGGTCATGGTCTGGCTTGGTAACTCCTTCTCTTCCTCCCAAATATAGGATCTGTCCAGGCTCGGCTCACAGGTTTGGGTGGTGTCTGCCACATGAACTTCAAGCATTCAAAAACCGTGAGTCAGGCCCCCCAAAACCATGAGATTGGCTTAATAAAAAAAAAAAATTAATACATTTGGGGATTCCCCCTCCCCCCCATCTGGTTTCTGAGCCTTTAGGGTAAACTCGCCTCACATTTTCAAGCTTTTCACTGCAATCATGAGGGCTAAAAAATTGTTTTCTCACACAATCCCTTGATTCCAGCTGCTGGTGTTTTAAGAAAAACACCAAATATTGGAAGACTCATGGTAAAATATACAAGAGATGACAAAACTGAGGCTCTCTGGGGCCTGCAGTTGGTTTCCCTGCTTGTCAGATGAGCTCTTTTTTCAGGCAGTTTTTGTGGATCAAGCAAAGACTAGGGAAGCAGTTTCATGTTCAGTTCTCCCAGCCTCTGTGCTGCTGTCTGTGGGAACTGCTGGAAGCTGTTTTACTCAAACCCCCAAATGGCAAGGAGGCTACAGGCAGGTAATCTTTCCTGTATAGTGTTATTTTAGGAATATGATAAAGAGTTTTTTAAAATAATATTTTGGGACCATTTTTGTATGGCGGTACTGTCAAAACCAGGTATCTCGGTCACCAAGAGTCCAAGTGTACATAGCTCAGAAGGAAAGAAATTATAACGAATGCATTTAAAACATCTCTAAGTCAGAGACCTAAAATATCTTCTCTATGCATAAAAATGTTATGGCTTTAAAATTCAACACCTTGGGACATTCCATGTTGAGAAGTAAGAGCTACGAATCTCCTCTTCCCAAGGGCATGGACCTCCCATATCTAGTTCTGCAGGATTGTGAGATATTGGCCTTTAAACCTGTCACTGGTTCAGGACTGAAAACTGACCATACTGCACCTCTGGCCAGAGCAATTGTTGACATGGTTACCACCTTTGGGGTAAAAAAGAAAACATTTATCAAACAGGTTGATTTTTTTAAAACTGCCCAGAGTTTCTGAGTGTTAGGGTGAGTCATAGAATCATAGACTTGTAGAACCCACTCATAACATATGAACTTATAACGTGGGCCTATGAAACTCCCTTCTCCCTGCCTGATCCATAACAGCCTGAGTCTGGTAGGCTTGAGAAAGGATTGCAAGGCGTATCTTTTCTCCCTTGACTGTGAGGAGTTAGGTCTTGGGTCAGGGCTGCATAGCAGTGTTGTGGGGCTCTTGTGAAGATTGTGTGAGGAGGCTGATTAATTTTTGTTATATTCATGTTGTCATTGGGTTATTTAATTTGAGCTTGGGTAACTGATGAATAGAGTTAGTTGGAAATGTGGTGTCAAACAATTAATTACCCCCCAATGCAATGCAAACCTGAAAAAATTCCAAGAAAAGAGTCACAGAAAGCAACCCCCCCTTATCTAAATTTTTCATGGGAAAAAAATTTCCTGACCAGCTTCCAACAGCTCTCTATTTATTGGTATGTTTTAAAAGATTTTCAGGGACACCCAGAATATTGGATGGGTGCTGTTTTATTGTAGTTTAGCACACACACAAAAACCTACCAACAAAACCAATAATATAGCCACAAATGAAAGCACTTGAATAGATCATCTGATGGAAGAATGATTACAAAGAGAAGAAACAAACCAGCAAAGGAGCTGTACACACTCATTTTTCTGTAATTGGCCCACTAACACAAGGGGGCAACAAGTTTAAGTACTCATTTAAAATTATTTCATGGAGCAGATAAAAGCCCATTGTAAGCCAAGAGGTGCAGATACCCTTATAATAAGAAACAGGAGTTCATACAAATAAGATGGAGCTGAGCAAGGTAAATCCTTGTAAATTAACATTAAGGATTGTAAAATGAATTTGCTACTTTCCCAGTAGGCTAAAAAAAAAAAATAACCTCCATTATATTATGAGTGAGTGGTTCAATATCCCAGCTCCTGTCAGAAATCTAACTGTGAACTATAACAAGTGATGTTAGTGATAAATGGCTAGACATCTTACTTAGAAAGATGAAAGATAATAACTACATCAAACCATGGAATAGGTTTCCAGCAGCATCTCTAGAAATGTTTGACTCTGGTAAATTTGCGGAAGAGATATAAAGATAGAATGGATGACTAGACCAATCTATGTTTTTATAGAGGTGTCCATTCTCGTAGATTTGAGTGCCTCCTGAAAGAATTGAAAACCAAATTCAGGAGTGGCCCAAGATCTAATTTTCCTCCCTTCTTTTCCCAAGGGCAATTGGGTGATATTTTTGCCTTTCCTTATCCTGTTTCTCTTTCTATTTTCTCTCCCTTCGGTTCTTTTTTCCCTTCTCTTCATCTTTCCCTCTTTTGATATTTGTAGGTGGGGCTGGAGGAAAGCCATGCCAAAGATGTGGGTTTTCACTTCATGCTGAGAGCAGTGAGATTTGTGGTGTGTCTGATCTCCTTCGGTAATGAGTCTTGGTCTTACTTTTGAGAAAGCCGTGTTGCTTGCTTTTATGCGCTTCACCCTTGAGATTGACTGTTTCATATAGTTTTTGAAAAACATAGCTGTCAAGGGAGGTCATTACCACAGAGAGGGAAGTATCCTCTAAGACAGAGGTGGGCAACTTTTTGGCCCGAGGGCCACATCTGGGTATGGAAATTGTATGGCGGGCCATGAATGCTCACAAAATTGGGGGCTGGGGTGCGGGAGGAGGTGAGGGCTCAGGCTGGGGGTGCAGACTCTGGGGTGGGGCTGAGGATGAGGGGTTGGGGGTGCAGGAGGGTGCTCCAGGCTGAGACTGAGGGGTTCGGAGGGTTGGAGGGGGATCAGGACTGGGGCAGGGGGTTGGGGCATGGGAGGGGATCAGGGGTGCGGGCTCCAGGCGGCGCTTGCCTCAAGCAGCTCCCAGAAGCAGCAGCATGTCCCCACTCCAGCTCCTACGCGGAGGCGCGGCCAGGCCGCTCTGTGTGCAGCCATGTCCGCAGGCACCACCCCACAGCTCCCATTGGCCGTGGTTCCTGGCTAATGGGAACTGCGGGAGCAGTGCTTGGGGCAGGGGCAGTGTGCGGAGCCCCCTGGCTGTCCCTATGCGTAGGAGCACCAGAGAGGGGCAAAACCTGGACCTCGCTCCCAACGGGAGCTCGAGGACCGGATTAAAATGTTTGGAGGGCTGGATGCGGCCCCCGGGCCCACCCCTGCTCTAAGATATATAGGGCCAGTTTCATGGAGGGAGTTGAAAACCAGGACAGCAACTTGGAACTTGACCTGGTAATATATGGGGAGCCAGCATGCAGGGGTGGTGGAACAATTTGTATAGTGGGGATGCTGAGAGCCATTGAACCAAACTGTAAACCCTGTATATGATGGAAACCACTTCAAGCCAGGGGCTGCTGCAGCACCCACAGCACTCCTAGTTCCAGCACCTATGCCAGCCTGGCACCCTAGTGACTGGTGCCCGTGAAGAATGCCTGGTTCTCGTGAGGAGATGGAATGCTGCAAGTGCTGACTGATCTTTCACAGACAGCTAAGAAAGGAACCCAAAACTTAGTAATATGACCAAAGGATGCCAACTCTACCCGCACCACTCACTTCACCCTACTATCTACTCCAGCTCATTTCAGAGTTTTATAGGCAGTGTAACATCCTTTATCTGAAAATTCCTGTTATCCATAAAAGGGTCGTGTTCCCTGAGGGCTACAGATAAGTGAGTTCAGATAATTGTGGCAGCACCCACTCATCCTCAAAGTCGTCCCAGCCAGCTGCTTCCAGCAGAAAGAGCAGCAGTGTCTTCTTCGCTGCAGGGTTTCTTTCATTACAGAGAGCTGGCTGGCTTCCCCTAGGCCAGCTAGTGTAGCAGCGCATTGGTCTTTATGCACTGAAGTCTGCCTGCAGTGCCCAAAGACCAGTGCACTAAAGGGCGGCTGAACTGACCAGCCTAGGGGAAGTTGTCTGGCTCCTCAGAACAAAGGGAGCTTGAACAGCAGACTTTGAAGTCGGTACTTAGGATTGGAGGAACATGAGCACTCGCTGACTTCAGTGTCTGCTGAGCTGGCTGCCCTAATATGCACGTTCGGGAGGTCCCACCAGCATTTGGGATAACTGATGTTGTCCTGTATTTGTTTATTGTGTCAAAGACATGAATTGTTATGTGGGGAAGAGGGGCCGGTACTATGCAAGCCTGGTTGGTAGGCACTGCCTGTTTTTCTTTCTTAGCAAGTGAATTGCCTCTATTCTGGTAGGGAAGGTTATCATCTGCCAGATCCAGATTTTAAAGTCCAGTCCAGTTGTTTACCACTTTATTATTAACCTGACCTTCCCCATGGTACCAGAGCTGCCGCACCACAAGGTCTGAGCACACTGACTGGTGCCTTCTCATTCTGCATGGGCTCAGGCAGAGAAAGGAGAACCCAATCAAAGCAACACTCCCTTCTTCTGCTTGATCCCCAGCAAAATGGAAGGAAGAACTGCCCCTCTTTTGCTGGAGCCTAGCAGTGGCAGGGCCGGCTCTAGGTTTTTTGCCGCCCCAAGCAAAAAAATTTGTGGCTGCCCCCCACCCCAGCCCTGGGCTCTTCCCCCTCCCCCACCAGTGCCCTCCCCCACCCGCACCCCCTGCCGCCCCAGCCCTGGGCTCCCCCTCCAAACCTGACTTCCTCATTCACCACAGCAATCCCTGTTTACACTTGCAGTGGGGATCAAACCGTTTCTCCTATTTTTATTTCACTTTAGTATAAATTTGCCCCCCCGTCACCCCATCTTTAGTGCTCCAAATGCACATGGAAGGCATAGGGACTAACTCTCAAACCTTGTACCCAGAAAGAGATGGGGATCTAGTAAAGAGGGTTCAGGCAGAG
>NW_020664375.1:3134014-3211102 GCF_002925995.2 Terrapene triunguis
CTCTGCCTGAACCCTCTTTACTAGATCCCCATCTCTTTCTGGGTACATGGTTCGAGAGTTAGTCCCTATGCCTTCCATGTGCATTTGGAGAACTAAAGATGGGGTGATGGGGGGGCTGATTTATACTAAAGTGAAATAAAAATAGGAGAAATGGTTTGATCCCCACTGCAAGTGTAAACGGGGATTGCTGTGGTGAATGAGGAAGTCACGTTTGGGGGGGGGGAAGCCCAGGGCTGGGGGGGAGGGGGGCAGCCACAATTTTTTTTGCTTGGGGTGGCAAAAAACCTAGAGCCGGCCCTGTTAGTACCTCTAATCTTTTACTTATATTGCTCCCCATTTTTTGTCCTCCTCAGCCTTAAGGGACTGATTCTGTCACCCTTCTTCAGGTTGAGTAGTACTTTACTTAATGGAGCCAATGAGACGACTTCAGACGAAAAATACAACTCAGCCTAGATACCACCTGTCATAAACAGATAGTTAAGGGTTAATGCCTCTTTTACCTGTAAAGGGTTAAGAAGTTCACCTAGCCTAGCTGACACCTGACCAGAGGAACCAATGGGAGGACAAGATGGTTCAAAAGGAATGAGGGAAGTTCCCTTTGTCTGAGTCAGTTTCACTTTTAACCTGAGTGGGAAAGCTCCAGAATTCAGCCTCTTATCAAGTAGTGAGTATTAGTGAAGGAAATAAATAGGTTCATGTTTATTTCTTTGTAACTTGTCTTGTGCATTAGGGGAATAATCAAATTGGGTATTTTTTGTGTAACTAAGTTTTTGCCCAGGGGAACATTCTCTGTGTTTTGAATCTGTTGTCTGTGAGAGTAGCTGGTATGTTAATCTCTCCCAGAGGTTTGTCTTTCACCTTTCTTTTCTTTAATTAAAAACCTTTTTTTTAAATAACCTGATTGATTTTCCTTGTTTTTAGATCCAAGGGGTTGGATCTGTGTTCACCAGGGAATTGGTGAAGAGTCTCTCAAGGCTACCCAGGAAAGGGAATTAGTGCTTGGGAGTGGTGGCAGCCAGACCAGATCTAAGCTGTTAATTGAGCTTAGGGGTTCACATGCAGGTCCCCATATCTGTACTCTAAAGTTCAGAGTGGGGGTGAAACCTATGACACCACTAACTTGGAAAGAAGGAAGCTCTTGTGGTTAATGTTGTGAACTGGGCTTCTGGGGACCTGGATTCAATTCTGGCTCTCACACAGACATCTTGTGTGACCTGGGGCAAGTTACTGAAGTGCCCATCCCCCAAACAAGGATAGTTATACTTCCTACCTCAGGTGTTGTAAGGATAAAAATCAATTAATGATTGTGAAGTACTCAGATACTACAGTGAGGAGGGCCATGTACATTTCACAGATAGTTCTCCTGAATAAGGATAATAGAACCTGGCCCTGTATCAGTTATTATACCTTATTTTCTGAAACAAACCCGGTAACTTCCCTTTGGGTAATGCTTTATGTAATACATAAGCCTGCCTTTCTTCCCCTTTACAGATGATCCTGAAGAAGGCCTCCTACTGAAACTGTTGCTAGTTGATATTTCATCATGGATTTAACATTACATAACCCTCTCATTATATTTGCAAGCCATAAGAGCATTATTCATCATTTATTCACATTGGGATGGATTCTGTCTGCTTTACTCAAATCGAGTAGTGCCTTACTGTGTGAGTAATCGCACCGAAGTGAGAGGGATTATTTTTGGACTAAGGTACTATTCCAACAAGGCCCAGATCCTTCAATGACTTATGCTTAAATGGAAATAGTCCCATTGACTTCAATGGAACTACTCATATGGGTAAAACATATGGGTAAATCTTTGCAGGATCAAAGTCCAAGTAAGTAAAGGTAACAGGATCTGGCCATGTAACTAAAGCCTGTCCCGGGATGCAAATCTCAGTTTTGTTTTGTTTTGTTTTGTTTTTCCTTTCCAAAAATAACACATAGGAGGTCAGAGTAATATTTTTATATAGGATAAAAAATGGGGAGTTTGGGTTCTCCCCCCTCCTCCCCGAGCTTGTGCCACTCTTCTAGTGTATAAAACACAAACTGTGAACAATGTTATCCACAAACCACATATTAAAGTGACACTATCAATTTAAATCATGCTTGTGTCCAAAAATGTTTTTCATCCTATTACAAACAACAGCTACAATCTGCTAGAACTGGATAAGATTAGAGAGAGAAGATCCTTTTCTCTATTTTTCTCAGTTAGTTTACTTTGTGCATTTAACAGGCCCATTATATATAGTCAGTTTCAGTGCTTCCCTATGGTCCATTTATTAGACCATTGGCCCTGTTTATTTGG
Source organism: Terrapene triunguis (assembly GCF_002925995.2). NCBI lineage: Eukaryota > Metazoa > Chordata > Testudines > Emydidae > Terrapene > Terrapene triunguis. Next base: position 3,136,320 of record NW_020664375.1, read on the forward strand.
GTCTTTCACACAACAACAAAGGAAAGAAGAACATTTTGAAACTGAAAAATGTGATAGTAAAACCACACACTTCTTCTGAGGGGATTCAGAGGCAGGTATAGTACCTAAAACTTTTAACTTATTTTAAAAAACTGACTAGTGTTGAAGTTGATAGCGTTCCTTTAAGAGATCACAAACTACCCGAGCTTTGTTTTTCAGTTTACCAGGATATCGGAAGTACCCCCCAGAAGCGTGTTTATAGCCTTGCAGCTCAGTGACCTATGTGGTGCTCTCTCTCTAAAATATTTATATAAAATATACACTTGAGCACTATAACGGGCCAACTTCTACTTTCCGGTGCACCAGTGTAAATTTATTCTTTTCAGTGTTGTAACTCCAGCTTTTCAATACATACATGTCAATCTGGAGTTTTTTTTCCTGCAAGTGATGTCTCTGATGCGGAGGTTGTCAACAGCCAACTTCCATCTTTCACAATCATGACAAAGTTGTAAAACTTCCACTCTCTTTTGGATACCAGTCCCTCTGATGATATTTCTGATGTAACTGTCTCTCTTTCTGCCTCTTCCTGGTTTGCCGGCAATCTTGCCTGATAGTAAGAGTGCTGGAAGCAAGTCACTCTGGGATCGTTGAGCTATGTGTCCATAAAAATGTTATTCTTTTATCTAGGGTCTCAAGTAATTGTGTTCTTTTTAAATTCATTCTTCTCATCACCTCTTTATTTGTAGGTTTTGTGATCTAGCTAATTTTCAACATTCGTCTGTAACATCAAAACTTGAATGCTCTGAGCCTGCTCTCAGAGTCCAGCTCTCACATCTATACAGGAGAGTCCATGATGTGTAGCAGTTCAGCAGTCTAGCATGGATATGCAGTTTTAACTTTTGACAAGTTGTTGGAAGTCTTTGGAAGGTGTTGAATACATTTTTTGCAAGCGTATTCTTCTCTTGATTTCTTCATCACATCTTCCAACTCATGTTATTAGACACCCTAAATAGGGGAACCCATTCACTTGTTCCACCATTCAACCATCAAGGTATTGGTGTTGCTTACCTTGTTTGTCACTGTGCTTACTTATACTTTTTGTCTTCCTAATGTTGATTGTCTTTCCATATTTCTTACGCACATTGTTCACAGCAATAAAAACATTCTGAAGTTCTTCCCTGGTTGAAGTGATGCAAACTAGGTCATTGATGTATCTTATGTTATTGATGTATATGCCCATGACCTGTATGCCCTGGTTGGTGTCTTCTAAACTTTGCCTTATCATACCTTCTACATATATATTGGATAGCTGTGGAGATAGAATGCAAACTTGATGTACACACCTTTTTGATGATGTAATACTCAGTTCATAGTTCGTTCAGATTGCTGCTTTCTGTCCCCAATACAGGCTTTTAATTAATAGCATATCTTGAGAGTCAATATTTTTCAAGAATATGTACCATTTTGTCCTGTTGGATTTTATCAAATCCCTTCTCATAATCCATAGAACACATTTAAATTTTTCTTTGTATTTCTATCTCACACTCACCTAACATCATCAGGGAAAAGATTGCTTCCCTGGGGCATATTCCTGGGTAGAAACCAAACTGACTTCTGCTTATTCTTGTCTCAAGATGTTGATGTATTCAACAAAACTTTAAGTGTGTGGCTTATCTGGCTTATGGGTTGGTGTTGTTCACATTCTCTAGCATTATTAATCATTGATAGAGGAATAAAGACTGATCTCTTAAAGCAGGGATCGGCAACCTTTGGCACGTGGCCCGCCAGGGTAAGTCCCCTGGTGGGCCAGGCCGGTTTGTTTACCTGCCGCGTCCACAGGCTCGGCTGATCGCGGCTCCCACTGGCCGGGGTTCGCGGTCCAGGCCACTGGGGGCGGCGGGAAGCGGTGCGGGCCAAAGGATGTACTGGCTGCCGCTTCCCGCCGCCCCCATTGGCCTGGAACGATGAACCGCGGTCAGTGGGAGCCGCGATTGGCCGAACCTGCGGATGCAGCAGGTAAACAAACCAGTGCCACCACGGTGCTTACCCTGGCGGACCACGTGACAAAGGTTGCCGATCCCTGTCTTAAAGTCTTCCAGAAGTTCTCCATGTGTGTATCTCTATGCATTCAGTGGCAGATGTGGAGTAATCTGGAGTTACACTACTGAAAAGAAAAAATTTACACTAGTGTAACTGAAGGCAGAATTTGGCGCATATCTAATTAATTAAATCACCCAAGAAAAGAGGAGACTAGAGAATACAGCACTGATCTTACACCCACAGAGAGTGGTCTTTCCACTTGGTATGGGAAGTTAGATCCAAATTTAGCCTTTGTTATAATCAGATGTAACTCTGTTGAAGTTAATGGAGTTGCTCGCACTTGAATTTATTGAATTACCTCTAATGATTAACTTCATCTCTACCCCTGCCCGGTTCCCCATCCTCTGTGAAATAAATAATTTTCAGCTTAGCTTCTCACTGATAGCAATATGAGTCATGAAGCCATCATACACCACACACTCCGCTTAACCACATGTGTTAGAAGCCTGATAGCGGAGCCTCTGCTATGGAGAAGCTCAAGGATAACTTAATATAGTCTGAATTGCATCCTTCCCTAGAGAGGAGAGTGCTTAGAGGTCAGTGCTAAGATAATCGACAGGGCAGAAAGCAGGAAAGCATCCACTGTGTGTAGATCTTCTGTCCCTGCTGTTATTCTTCCTCCCTTAACGTCAGTGAGCACAACAAACAAAAACAAAAACCCTAAAAACCATTTACTCCCAAAATAAAAAAAATAAAACCCCAAAGATTAAGGAAATCTCCCATCTATGTTTTTAAATCAATAGTTGTCACAGCAGGTAACAGCAGCTGTAGGTTTGTAATTGTTCAGTTTTCAAGGGGAAAAAATCTTTTACTTTCACCTGCTTTCTCTCTCTTTAAATTACTACTTTGAGTGTGAACTTTTGTTGCTGTAGTCCTTATCAGCTCTGCAAGAGACAGTGATTGCCTTGTATCTGAAAGACACAGTGAGCTTACAACTTAATTGGTTGTTTTAAAGGGGTATGGTATGGATCTTGAAGGATTTAAAATATATATTAAGAACTGTTTTCCAGTTCAGTGTGAGGACATAAGCACATCAGACCTTGAATGATTAAAAGAAAAATACACAGCACTATTTCTGGAAAAGCCCAATCATTTGAAGTGATGTTGTTATAGAAATTACAGTGAGAAAAAGCAGAGAACAGATTCCTTGCACTTTGTCTCTCTCTTCCTCCCTCCAGGGTGACAGATCATAGCTTGTTTATTCAACACAATAACTCCAAAAAGAAAGAGAAAAAAAAAAGGGCAAAAGCAAAGAGCCAAAATAAACAGATGAAAAGTGGCAACGCCAGCATTTACTCCTCTCACGCAAGCGTTCCTAGGGGGAAATCTTAAACCTTTGCAAAATGTTAATAAAATGGGGCAGGAGAAGAGAGGAAAACAAACAAGAGCAAGTGCCCTATGGCATCACTGATGGATTTGTAAGTTATATGATAGGTGAAATTGTGCCTTCAGATATGTAGGATATTCAGTTCTCTTCAGTGAGTGGTGTGAGCATGCTCAGCCCAGGGTAGAACTTGACCCTAAGTGTTCACTTCCTGAAGAATTACACGCTACCCAATTTAAGCAACTGACACATCCCATATTGCCCCCAAGACCAACTGTTAGCTGAGACAAGCTTAACACCACTCCGAATCACCTGGTCTGCAGACGCTGCCTTGCAACTCACCTAGCAGAACTGCTACATTTGTACCATGAGCTTCTCATGTGAATCTCAGCCGCAGTAATGTGTCCTGCACATACCACCAGCACAGACATGGAGTTGTGGTGGCTGTAGTGGGACAGTTGCCCCACTCCAGGAAGAGGAAGGGTTAAAGCAGGCCAGAGGCAGCCTGCGCAGAACCCTCCAATTAGAAGTGAGCCAATCAGGAGATGGCTTGTTGCAGCAGCCAATCAGGGCTAGCAGGGGCCATATATAAAGGGCTGCTCAACAGAGCAGAGGGTAGTCTTTCCTGGCCTGCTAGGGAGAAGGATTGGCTGCTTAGAAGCACCATGGCTAGAGCAGTGCTGGGCAAGGTAGCAAAGCAGAAGGAGTTTCTGGCTGACCACTGAGGCCCTGGAGGAAGGGCAGATAAGGTGCTAGGGATGCCCCCACTGGCCCCAAGAGAGGTGGCCAGCACAGACTGAAGTTTGCCCCTGGGGCAAGGGACTAGACTAGTGACTGCAGCGGGCCACCGAGGCAAGTGGCTGGACTATAGACTGCCAGTTCCCCTGAAAGGGGGGGAAACAGCAGAGTGGGGCCCAGAGGAGGATACCATGGTCCGGGGAGCAAGGCAGGTCACAGAGTGGTAGAGACAGCAAAGCGGGAGTAACGGCGAGCGAGACGCCACTGGAGGAGGGTGCCCTGAAGTAGGACATGAGCTAATTCCAGAACAGCCAGTAGGAGGTGCCACGGTGGTGAGTCTTGCTCCATCACAGTGGCACTGTGCTATCTGGTTTGCCCCTGACTGCTAAAAGCAGTGTGGTACCCAGCACTATCAGACAGGTGGTATGCAGCACCAAAATATGCCCTCCAGTTATATTTCATTCAATTGCAACATAAGAAGGGAGAAATAGAAGAAAGGAGAAAGTGATGCAAGGCAGCACTGAGCATGGCTTTAGCAAGATCAGCAACAAACTTCTTTTGAAATAAATGTCCGTTTAGGAAGACAGATGGTGGTGGTTTTATGCTAGGTTGCTCCCAATAGGAGGCACTCTGTGGGGAAGCTTTTCAGAGGAGTGTCTTATATTATGATGTTATGTATTGTTTGTATGGCTGTAGCACCTAGGAGCTCAAGGGATGCACCAATGGACACCAGGTAGAGAAAGGGTCCATTTTAGAAACCCCTTTGAAGTATATTTCTTCTTTAAACAGTAGGTGGGGTAAGAATCCTAACTTCTTAAATCAATTAATTCCACTCATCTGAAGGGGGTGAGAGTCATATAAATAGATTGACTTTTAAACACAAACAAACACACACACACGTGTAAGCGCACACACACACACATTAGCAGTGTACAGTTTTTATAGACCAGCTCAGGGTCTGGATAATACATAAAACCAGAGCAAAAAAAAAAAAAAATCTAGAGTTAAGACTTTTCATGGAAGACATAAGGACTCTTCTGTGTAATACAAGAACCACCAGCTGAACTATAATCTATAGAAGAACAAGTGCTTCCACTCAGGATCAGACATTGAATTATTTGAATCCTTTGCTAGTACATTACTGCAGGATATAGAACTGTAATTTTAGGAGGTGGAGATCTGGATTTTTACAAGAGAGAGACAGATTTTACTTGAGTCAAAAGCAGCCTCTTGATGCTACATTGCCAAACTAAAACCAGAGAATGAATTTTACAATCTCAGCCAGAGAAGAAATGAAATGGGAGAAGAGATGAGACTTGAAGTTTCAAGCAGAATACTATTAAAACTCAAGGAGCTTTCATCAGATCTGAAAGGATCCTCTAATTTGTCCACCTTCCTCTGGGCTTCATAAAGGCAACAATAAAACTTAACAAGAGCCAGACCCTACTTTCCTGTGGATATTTGCAGGATCTGCAACTACAGCCAGGGCTATTTGTCCTTAAAATGGAACTTCGAAATTATTTACGGTGGTGTATTCAAATGTTTAGTTGGTGTTCAGCTTGTAAAAACGTTAAGTTACAATTTCAACTCTAGATGGCTGCATTGCTTATTACACACTCATCCTCTGCTAAAGCTGGGTAAATACGGGGGGGGGGGGGGAGTATTTGCGAATACTCTGATGAATAAAGTTTTCTGTGGTGGGGGCTGGGCTTACTGGTGGTGATGCCCAGTGGTTTGGTTGCTGGGTCTCCACTTCCCCTATCTTCCGTGCAACTCCAGTGCTGTGATGCCCTCCTCTTGTTAGGCAGTGACTTGGCCCACAGCTCAGGTCACAAATTTAGTTCACCGTCTTCTGGGAAAACAGAGTCCAAAGAAAAATATAAAGTTCAATGTCCTCACAACAGGGAGGGCCTTAAATCTACCTCCTGGCCCCTGTAGGTGGCTCACCCTTGACTCAAGTCTTTCAGCATCTCTACCCTTCTGATAGGGTCTTTCATGACTGGGCAGCCTAGTGGCTAGATCAGTCTATCAGGCCACAGGGCCCTCCCTGTCTAACAGGTCCCAGCCCAGGGCCCTGTGTAGATCAACCCCTAAAAAAAGGAGATGGGGTCTCCCTCCCAATGGGGAGGTAAGACCCACTTCCCTGGGCTACTTCCTACACTTCTCTTCACTTTGGGGTGTGGCCCTGCTAGTGCAGTTGCCCCGAGTGCTGGGGTTTATATGCAGCCTCCCCTTGGAAGGGGTCCCCTTCCTTGCCTCAAGTGGCTGTGCTGGCTGGCCGGTCACTGATCTGTCTCTTCAGGCAGACAGGGTGCTCCTGTGTCCTTGACAGTCAGCCCTCAACTGAGCCAAGCTCCCTTCTTTTCTCCCCCGTCCAGGCCTGGCATTTGCTGCAGGTATAGCGGGATGGGGCTAGTGGAACCCAAAGGTTTTCTTTAACCCCTGCGGTGCCAGGTGGCAGTTTTTCTGTTTTGTCACAACCCTCTTTTTACTTCTTTTCATGGAATAGACTCAAGTAATTATGACTATTCTCAAACAATTTACAAATACAAAATAGGACTTCTGTTTATAGACTCATAGACATATAGGGCTGGAAGGGACCTAGAGAGGTCATCTAGTCTAGCACCCAGCACTGTTGCAGGACCAAATAAACCTAGGCCATCTCTCACAGGTATCTGTCCAACCTTTAAAACTCCAGTGATAGGGATTCCACAATCTCCCTTAGAAGCATATTCCAGGTCTTAACTATTCTTATAGTTGGAAAGTTTTTCCTAATATCTAACTTCCTTGCTGAAGATTAAGCGCATTTTTAGTAAAAGTCATGGACCGGTCACGGGCAATAAACAAAAATTCACAGAAACAGTGACCCGTCCCTAACTTTTACTAAAAATGTCCATGACAAATGGAGAGGGAGGAGGGTCCAGCACCCTGCCCTGCTGTGGCTGGGAGCTGTGGCCCCTACCCAGTGGCTGGGAGCTCCGGGGGATTCCTCCTCCCTTCCTGCAGGAACTGGGGAGTTCCAGGGGATTCCCTCCACCCGTGGGGACTGGGGTGCTGCAGCTGGGGAACTTCAGGGGATTCTCCCCTGCACCCACAGGGACTGGGGAGCTCCGGGGCCCCCACCTCTCTAGGCAGCAGGGGCACCCCGCAGCTCCTGGCCACCATGGGCAGTGGGGGTATCCTACAGTTCCCAGCCGCTGAGGGGTGAAGTCATGGAAGTTTGCGGAAGTCACGGATTCTGTGACTTCCGCGACCTCCATGACCAAATTCTAGCCTTACTTATCAGTTCTCCCCTCAGTCTTCTGTCCCAAGAATAAACTTGACCAGTTTTTTTAACCTTTCCTCATAGGTCAAGTTTTCTAAAACTTTTATCATTTTTGTTGATCTCCTCTGGATGTTCTCCAGCATGCCAATATCTTTCTTAAAGTGTGGTGCCCAGAACTGGACACAGTACATCAGCTGAAGCCTCACCACTGCCAACTAGAGTGTGACAGTTACATCCTATATCTTACATGAACACTCCTGTTACAACTCAGAATGATATTAGCTTTTTTCACAACTGCATCACATTGTTGACTTGTATTGAATTTGTGATCCACTAGAACTCTCAGATCCTGTTCAGCAGTACTACCACCTAGCCGGTTAGTCCCTGTTTTGTAGTTATGTGTTTGATTTTTTCCTTCCTTAGTGTAGTCCTTTGTACTTGTCTTTACTGAATTTCATCTTGTTGCTCTCAGATCAATGCTCCAATTTGTCAAGGTCATTTTGAATCTTAATCCTGACCTCCAAAGTGCTAGCCACCCCTCCAAGCTGGCTGTCATCCATACATCTTATAAGTATATTCCCCATTCCATTATTCAAGTCATTAATGAAAATATTGAATAGTACTGTACCCAGAACAAACCTCTGGGGACTCCACTAGATTCATCCTCCCTGTTTGACAGTGAACCGATGTTAACAACTATTTTAGTACTGTTTTTCAACCAATTTGCACACACTTTATAGGAATTTCCCTAATTTGCATATGAGAATGTTATGTGATACTGTTTCAAAAGCTGTACTAAAATGAAGTTATATGGAGATATACCTATTTCATAGAACTGGAAGGGATCCTGAAGAGTCATTGAGTCCAGCCCCCTGCCTTCACTAGCAGGACCAAGTACTGATTTTGCCCCAGATCCCTAAGTGGCCCCCTCAAGGATTGAGCTCACACCCCTGGGTTTAGCAGACCAATGCTCAAACCACTGACCTATTCCCTCCAATCTACAGTAGCCTCCCATCCACTAGGACAGTAACCCTGTCAAAGAAGGAAAGTAGGATGGTTTTGCCTGATTTTGTTCTGGACAAATCTATGTTGGCTATTACATACAACCATATTATCCTCTAGGTTACTCCTGAGGAAATTCTGTGCCAAAACATTAAAAATTCTGCACACAATATTTTAAAATTCTGCAAATGTTATTTGTCAATAAATAAATGTTGGCTCCAGCATGGCAGTGGGGACCATGGGCTACTGGCTGCATTGAGATGGGAGTGTGACGGGTTGGATCACAGAAACCCCCTTGGGAGCTGCCACCTAATGTGCAAAGACTACCCCTGCTTCTGTTTTCCCTGCCAGCTCAGGACTCCAGCACCCTGTCTTGCGGAGCCAGCCACTCCTGTCTGGCTCCAACCAGACCCAGGGTCTGAATCACTTGTCCCAAAACTGCAAGTTTACCTGAAAACAGCTCATAGAAGTGTGCTTGTCTTTAGCACTCAGATGCCCAACTCCCAATGGGGTCTAAACCCAAATAAATCCGTTTTACCCTGCATAAAGCTTATGCAGGGCAAACTCATAAATTGTTCGCCCTCTATAACACTGATAGAGAGATATGCACAGTTGTTTGCTCCCCCAGGTATTAATACATACTCTGAGTAAATTACTAAATAAAAAGTGATTTTATTAAATACAGACAGTAGGATTTAAGTGGTTCCAAGTAGTAACAGAGAGAACAAAGTAAGTCACCAAGCAAAATAAAATGTGCAAATCTATATCTAATCAAACTAAATACAGATAAGTTCCTCACCAGTTCCAGAATGCTCCCTTTTACAGGCTAATCTCCTTTTAGCCTGGGTCCAGCAATCTCTCACAACCCCTGTAGTTACTGTCCTTTGTTTCGGTTTCCTCCAAGTATCCTGGGGGGGTGGAGAGGCTCCTTCTTTAGCCAGCTGAAGACAAAATGGGGGGGTCTCCCACAAATTTGAATAGACTCTCTCTTGTGGGTGGAGACCTCCCTCCTATGCAAAGTCCAGCTCCAAGATGGAGTTTTGGAGTCACCTGGGCAAGTCACATGCCCCTGCATGACTCAGTCTTTACAGGCCGACGCCATTGTCCACATGGTATCTTGCATGTCTCCAGGAAGACTTCTCATGTGGATTGGAGCATTCCAAGATGCATTGTTCCGCAAGTGTTTCCTGATCAGGTACTTAACCTGGCAAATTCCTTCCTAAAGAAGCTGACCAAATGCCTCACCAAGCTTACTTAGAAATCAAGCAAGCATACAGCCCATATTCTTAACCTCAAGTAGAAAATGATATATATGTACAAATAGGATGAATAGATATAGTAGACCATAACCTTTACGGAGATATGTTACATGGCACAGGCAGCACAAAATCTATTTCAGTTATATCATACATACATTTATAAACACCCCCCCATAAAGCCTTATGGGGTACGCTGTCACAGGGAGATCACCCTGAAGCCCCCACATGCCCTGGTACAAGATTGAATATGTGGGTGGGAGAGGTGTAGAAATCTTAAATGATGCTAGATTACTCTAGATAACATTTTCCTACAGCCAAGTTTTTATGATTTGGCGCTTTGAATGTTCAGTATATTACTGAAATAAAAATGTGATAACACCAGGTTTGGTGAGATTAAGATGAATTTGGGTCTACATTGAAGGACACTCCTCCTAATGAGAAGTATCAGAGGGGTAGCCGTGTTAGTCTGGTTCTGTAAAAAGCGACAAAGAGTCCTGTGGCACCTTATAGACTAACAAACGTATTGGAGCCTAAGCTTTTGGGGGCGAATACCCACTTCGTCAGACGCATGTAATGGAAATTTCCATTACATGTGTCATAACTATAAAGGGAAGGGTAACAGCTCTCTGTGTACAGAGACTCCAAATCCTTTCACCTGTAAAGGGTTAAGAAGCTCGGGTAACCTGGCTGACACCTGACCCGAAGGACCAATAAGGGGGCAAGATACTTTCAAATCTTGGGGGGGGAAAGGCTTTTGTGTGTGCTCTTTGTTTTAAGGGGTGGTTCGCTCTTGGGACTGAGAGGGACCAGACATCAATCCAGGTTCTCCCCATCTTTCTAAACAAGTCTCTCCTATTTCAAACTAGTAAGTAAAAGACAGGCAAGGCGTCTTAGATTTACTTTGTTTTCTCAACTTGTAAATGTACCTTTTTACCAGAGTGTGTATCTTTGTTTGCTGTACTTTGAACCTAAGACAGAGGGGGGTCCTCTGAGCTCTTTAAGTTTGATTACCCTGTAAAGTTATTCTCCATACTGATTTTACAGAGATGATTTTTACCTTTTTCTTTAATTAAAAGCCTTCTTTTTTAAGAACCAGATTGATTTCTCCTTGTTTTAAGATCCAAGGGGGTTTGGATCTGTATTCACCAGGAGTTGGTGAAAGGAGGGTGGGAGGAAGGAGGGGGGATGGTTAATTTCTCCTTGTTTTAAGATCCAAGGGGGTTTGGATCTGTGTTCACCAGGGAATTGGTGAAAGGTTTCTCAAGGCTTCCCAGGGAGGGAATTCTTGTGATGGTGGCAGCGGACCAAAGCTAAGCTGGTAGATAAGCTTAAAAGTTTTCATGCAGGCCCCTACATTTGAACCCTAAAGTTCAAAGTGGGGATACAGCCTTGACAACATGTGTCTGACACAGTGGGTATTCACCCACGAAAGCTTAGGCTCCAATACGTCTATAAGGTGCCACAGGACTCTTTGTCACTCCCTCCTAATGAGAGATAGCTGAGAAGTATTGGGGAGGCCATTAGTGAATACCAGAAACAAGTCACACAGAAAAATCCACTGCTGAGTGAAGATGAGCAATTTTTATAGATTCTGAACTCTAGGTGCATTTCTGTGGTGACAGATAGACAAGCAGGTAGATGTTTCAGTGACTCCAGGGCTCTCTTCTCACATTTCCATCTAGTCTCTCTCAAGGTGGTGATTTTGTATGTTTTCTATAGCTTTCTCTTTTCGTTATTGCATTCAGCCGTTTACCAGGTAATATCAACATTGAATGCACGTACACTCTCCACAAAAGCACCAATAAATCCTACTTTGAAAAAGCACTGGCAATAGTCTGAAAGCAGAAGATTTAACTTACATGCACTGCAATGAGGATTCATTGCTAATGGGGGAAGGGAAGAAACATATGTCTGAAAAAGTTTTAGAAATGGCTACTCAGTGTTCTGTCTCTGGTGTATGCTTAGGCAACATAAGCCACCTGGGGGTTATAAATGTCATACTTATAAATTTGACACTGGGCAATACTTATACCCTTGGCCTCCAGGTGAAAACCATTGACAAACAGAAACACCTTTTTCTCCTGCTGTGCATTTTTAAAAAAACAAATTGTTAGTAAATATTCATATTTTAATATGTTAAACTCTCATAATTCTTTGCATATTAGCTCTTCTCCCAGAATCCTTGGAATATTTGCAAAAAGTGTGTCTGAATTCTAAGGCCTCAGAGTATTTGTTCTTAGCCTGAACCTAGTGTGGGTCCAGTGTTCAAGAATATATATATTTAAGTTTGGGGCTGTACGTAATTATCCTCAACCCCTCTCAGTCTGCGGGAGTTCACATGTCCAGGAAAAAGACCCCTTGAAACTAACGAAAGAGGCCAATAGAAGTATGTTATAATAAACAAGATTGGGTAATTGATAAGAGGTGCTTATGTTCCAATTATGTTCAGTGATTGATAAGAGGTATCTGTTGTTGCACATGTTTTCTGTAATGAATGAAATAGTGACCCATTGAAAGATGTTTTTAACTCATTAGCAACTGCCTGTTATCACAGATGGCAATAATAACAACTGGATTAGAAATCCTGTTATTTTATCACTCAAGTAAACTGAAATAAGCTTAAAAGAAAATCCATAAATAAAATTAGATATTACAAACAGTACACATCCTGGGAAAGGAATTTTTCCTTCCAAAAAGGAATTTTTGTCATTGGGAATGAACCCTGCCAACATTCCACCAGTTACCGAGAGAGGAAGTGGGGGTCAGCTCTGCATTACACAGAGTGGTATAGTATGTTTTCTTTCTGTATTCTGAATAGTGCTGTATTTGTCTTTGATTGATCATCTTTAATTAAATAATTCCATCTGAGCCTGTCATTTTGACAATCTTGCGTTGTTGTTATTAAATTCAAACATGCAACAAGATGCATTCAACACAAATAATCATTCATTCCAGACAAGAAATGTCTTCGGAGTCATCCAACAAAACACCAAAATATTTATTTGGCTTTGCTTCATTTATTGTGCATCAGTAATACACTGTGTTCTGGACTGCATGCACCCTCTTTTGTAATTCTATAGAAATACATAGCATTATACAGCACAGAATTCATTCCAAACAAGAGTACTATCAACCCATTTAATCAAATCAAATATCTTTCTAAAATTGCTTGTGCTCTGATTTGCCTAACGGTTGCTCTGCATTAGCTTGAGGCTTTTCTTTCAATGCATCCAATTGCCCCCTTGATTCTAAACATGGTAGCAAGAATAGCAAATCAGGGGGAGGGGGATTGTTGTGTTTTTTTTAAAAAAGTGCATAACATATGAACATAAGAGGGTTTAACAGCTTCCATGTTATATTATTTTGAGCTGCCCAGGGCTCTGACCAGGGTCAGGGCAGCCTCAATCACAGGTGTGAAAAACTACTGAACTCCCTCACTTGATCTTGCGTATAATGCAGCAATAAGCTGTGTCCCTTTTTAAACTCAGATCTATAGAGCTTCAGTGCCAGTAACATAGTACTGACAGCTAGGTTAGATAACTCACTGCTCCAGAAATAATAATTGTAAAGAGTCAGACCGTAGACGCTCATGAGAGGTGGGATCCTGAAGGAGAGGAAAATGTAAAAGTTACAAGTCTTCTGTGGATTATAACTGGGGATAGGGAGGAACCTCTGGGGCTAATTCCCCTGATTCATCCACAAACTCCATGGATTCCTCAAGATCTGCTGGAGGCACAAATCTGTCCACATAAGAGATCCGGTGCTCCTATATTGGTCCTCAGGCTCCCTACTGCTCACCCCATCTTTTTGAAAGATTGGCTCCATCATAGCCATGCTGTCAGCACTCCACAACCTTCAGCTCCCTCTGGAATCGTAAGGTAAGTGGGGAGAGAGGTCCTATGGCAGTGAGTTTCTCCAGAAAAGTTAATATATTGTTATGGCAAGGGGGCAACAGCTGGTGCTGTTACAGTCTCAGGGCTAGTCTACACTACCCGCCCGGATTGGCGGGTAGAAATCGATCTCTCGGGGATCGATTTATCGCGTCTCATCTAGACGGATAAATCAATCCCCGAATCGACGCACGTACTCCCACCTTGTCAGAAGGAGTAAGCGCCGTCGACAGGGGAGCCATGGTGGTCGATTTGCCGCCATCCTCACAGCGGGGTAAGTCAAAAGGATACGTCGAATTCAGCTACGCTATTCGCGTAGCTGAATTTGCGTATCTTAAATCGATCCCCCCCCCCAGTATAGATCTAGCCTCATAAGTTCTTTTTCTTAGGGTGCAAGCACAATTTAATCTTTGAAGAAATGCTGCATTGTTCTTTGTCTTCTGATGCACTGGCCTTTGGGGGGAGCTGTTGCAAGCAGCGGTAGAGTTTACTCTCTGCCTTCTCTCTAACTAGAGTAAATCAACCTGCCAGGCACTGAAATCTACTGCTGCTCAGCAAAGGGTTGACAATATGTCTTGGCTGCATGTCTGAGGCCTTGTGTACATTACCAGGGTAAGTCGACCTAAGTTACGCTACTCCAGCTACGTGAATAACGTAGCTTAGGTAGACTTACTGTGATGTCTAAACCACATTGCATTGATGGGAGACGCTCTCCCATTGACTTACCTTAATGTTCTCGTTCTGATGGAGTACCGGTGTCGACTGGAGAGCGCTCTGTGGTCGATTTAGCGGGTCTTCACTAGACTCGCTAAATTGACTCCCGCTGCATCGATCGCAGCAGCATCGATCCCTGGTAAGTGTAGACATGGCCCGAATGTTCACTTTAGTTGGAGGGGGATGTGATCTCAGGTCCATCTTTAATCCTGACCTGCTCGCACCCCATGTACAAGTCTCTGTAGTTCCATGGACGGTGCTGTGCAAATAGCCCAGACCTCCTTCAGCTCAAGAAAGGGAAGGTCCAATTGCTGAGTCCCCTCTGTGCAGATCTAGTCGGTGCAAACAGGCCCCAACTTCTGCAACACTACCAGTTTGTTTGTGGTAGTTTAACTATTGGACGGAGTATCCCTCTCCAATAAAGAGGTGTTTGTGTAGTCTCTTATTTTAATAATTTCCTGGTCTGTAGCCCTATCCCATCTGTTAAATAACACAACTCTTATTTTTAGATGATTTGATACACACTGAAGCGGCACTAGGGTGAGCTTCTAAAGAACAGTAATAATGAAACCTTTCCACTGTTTTTTATACAGTATGTAAAATGTAACCTTGTGGCAGTTTTATCATCACTTCCCTACCCAGGCATGAAACATCAACATAGAGAACAGTAAATGCTCTGTTTCTCACAGCTCTCTTCAAGTCAACAAACCCTTTTTTCCAGAAGGGATTAAATACACACTTTTGGTGACAGATAAAACATAGAAATTGGATGTAATAAATTTAGAACTTTATTTTCTGTATTACTCAACAGGGAAGGGCAGCGGGAGGCACCTCACACTTTGTACTCTGGCGGAATCTTTCAAATGGGGAAGGCCGATTACTTTACAAACATTACAAAATTAAACCCCAGAACCCTCCTTTGGGGTACATAAGTGTTATGAAACTATCCCTACAACACCTTTCTGCCATAGGTAAGTGTAATGTAACATTCATCCTTCTTGGAAGGATATTGGCACTGGCACTGTCATTGCTGGGATATCTCAAAGAAAGAGAGCCTGATTCTGGAAAACATTGTTAGTGGCACTGATGAGGATATGAGTATGAAATTGCTTTGACATACTTAACAGCTTTGTAAAATTTCATTCAGGAAAAAAAAAAGTGTTCTCCTGTAGAAGTAACATTGCTACCTTCTTCCTCATCGAAGGAGGCAATTTCACCTCTAGCTTTATTAACTGAGGATGCAGATGTAGAAACCTAAGGAAACAGCAAAAGACCGGCATTCATAATATTCCTGGCTCCTTTTTTAATACTAATCCCCTAGTGTTAATTATTCCATTGGGAGGATTCTGATTAGAACTGAAGAAACAGTTATGAGCATTGCATTGAGAAAAGTGAATTTCACAATTCAGTGCGTAAGGCCCAGATCCCCAAATGGTCTTTAGGCACTCAAGGGGAATTAGGCACCTAAATAACTTTGGAGAATCTGGGACGAAATGAGCAGCTTATGACACTGCAGAACAATGCTATGAGGAAGCTCAGATGTCAGCTGCTGTTTTTACAGGATGGTATTACAGATTATTAATTATTCATTACGTATTTATTTTCCTTTAGCAACAGAACAAGATTGCTTAGGAATCGCTTTTCTCTTCCCCTCCTCCGGAGCTTTATTTCAAAGTAGCGATGAATGATTCCGAGTACGGACAGCCTGCTTGTGCCCTTCTAGTCACTTTCTGGCTCTGCTCTGAAACCAGCCATAGAACTGTGGGCCCATCTCTGCTCTCATCAAAGTTAAACTCTCACTGACTTCAGCATGAGCCCGAGCTGGCCCTGGAACTGTTCCTCTCTGCTAAGGAGAGGGTGAGAGAGAGAGAGAACTAACCAGAGAGGATGACAAATATACATTTTAAAATAATTTCCTGAAAAATGTAAGAAGCATCAAATAAAAGTGCAAAGATGTACAGAGACTTATCAAAGCACATACACCAAATTGCTGTTTTAACCTGGCCCAAAGCCCACTGAAGTCAATGGAAAGATTTCTGTTGACTTCAATGGACTTTGAACCAGACCCGTTATTATTTATCAGCCCTCCAGAGCTGATCACCAGCATCAGAATACTATTCAACTAGGGCCAGATCCTGCGGTCCGAACTTATGTGAGAAAACTTTACTACTATGTGTAGGCCCATTGCCTTGAGGCAGTGTTGCCCAGTGGACAGATCACTGGACCTGAACTCAGGAGACTTGGATTCCATTCCTAGCTCTGCCACTGGCCTGCTGGATAACCCTGGGCAAGTCGTGTCCCCTCTCTGTGCCTCAGTTTCCCCATCTGTAAAATAAGGGCTATGACACTCACCTCCTTTGTAAAGCACCTTGAGATCTACTGCTGAAAAGAGCCACATAAGAGCTGGGCATTATTCTATTAGTCTTCTGCCAAGATAGCAAAATTAAGATGCCTGTGAACAATTATGTCCACAAGGCACCCCCAGAATCCTCGGCTGTATATGAACTGGGCTCTAAGGGAGTCTCTCTAAAACACTGGTTGCTCTATGATGTGGTTAACCGCCAAGACGGCCAGTAATTGGAACGCTTCAAAACCTAATTATGCATAAAATCTGTAGCCATGATTTGTATATAAAATATTGCAGGTTTAATACAACCTGACCAACGACTGTTGATTTTTGGTTTTACATTAATAGGCCTCATTAACTCCTTATGTAATTACAAAAAAAAAGACAGATCTTAGAAGAAGCTGATGAAGCAGCTATTTCATAATCTCCACATTTTAAATTCTAACTTCTGTTTTCTTTACTGTGCTCTGGTTCTATGGTTATCCTTTCTTTTATGGCTGACCGTGTCACATACTTAGGGTCAGATGTGGTAGTATGGAATAAAAACAGATCGTGTAAAACAGAGCAGAATACCTCCCCCCTCCACTCCCAATTGTTTCCATTGCTCAAGTGTTCATTTTAATCACCAAAGTATGAAGCTGTTTATTTTATTGCCATGTCTGGCTGTGTATATTCCTATTTGCTGGTTTTTGTTTTAGGTCTCGCTCCCATCCCCCTTTGTTCTGCTTTTCAACAGCAGAATTTAACCTATAAACAGCTCTGTGACTGAGTCTAAAATCTTCACTGTTCCTTTTTTTTTTTTTTAAATCCCTAACTGGTTATATGTAATCCCCTACTATTACAGGGATGGTAGTGTGGAAGACAGCATGAGGACATAAAAGACATGCTTTAAGCAGCAATGAGAGACCTCCCTAACCAGGAAAGTTCCTACATTACTTAAGCTCCCCGTTGCAACACATCCTTGTCCTCTCTGGTAAATTTCGAGGACCAGGAACACTAACCACTACAGCGCTCCCTTTCTTTAAAATAAGAAATTAAAACTTAGGTTATAAATCAATACACACACAGTTTGAAATAAATGTCAGATTCCTTAAAAACTATTTACATTATCAATTGCATTTAAATAGTGCTGGGCCATATTCTAAACATCAAGTCATTGAGGGGGTCTGATCAGTCTTCCAGACCATGTTCTCACTTCTGTTGAGTTTGTGCTTGGAGTGCCCTGTGGAAGGGGCTCACTTCCTGACAGAGTACCTGTAGGTCTCAAATCCTCTCTTCATTGCATTGGGAAAGATTTAAGATGACCTCAGTACCTCTGGAGAAGGTCTTTTGGAACCGCCACTGGTTAGGGTCTAGGAATTTCTGCCAAATTCCAAACAGTGCTAAAAGCTTCTGATCCAAACTTTGTTCCCTGGTCTCAATTCAGGTAGTGCTTTTGTTCTGTGCCAAACATTGAAGGAAGTTTTTATTTCCGTTTTTGAAATTCCTTCAGGTCAGGCCACTTAGGTTTAAGCTGTATCAGTGCCACAGTAAAGGTGTCCTTAGTCATCTTCCCATCAGAAATTCTGCTGAGGATAATCCAGATGCAAGCAGTGTTGACTGATATGCCACAAGTGATTTATATGGGTCCACTGATTTTTGCAGAAGTCTTTTTAAAGTCTGCCCTGCTTTCTGTCTATCTCCCCATTGCTCGGGGAAGAAGGGAGTAACATGGACTACTAACATGATGTTCAAAATCAAAGTCCTCTGCAAATGCTAAGAATGTTTCAGAGGTATTATCAGGTATGAGGATTTCAAGAACTCCATATCTTGCAAATATTGACTAGTTTCTGTGACTTTAAGT
Source organism: Terrapene triunguis (assembly GCF_002925995.2). Lineage (NCBI taxonomy): Eukaryota > Metazoa > Chordata > Testudines > Emydidae > Terrapene > Terrapene triunguis. The sequence goes on from NW_020664375.1 coordinate 3,154,781, forward strand.
CTGTGTAAGTATAGCCAAGTCAATATATCTGGAGAAATAGTTGACTGCAATAATGTATTTATGTATGTGTGTCCTTTGCAGTAAAAGGAATCTGTGGCTATCCACTGCCAGTGTCTGTCAGGTAGCTTTTTAGAGAGTAACAATCACCAGAACTATATTTTCTTTCCTTTGTTACATATCTCACAGCCCTCTACTAAGGTCTGAATTTGCCTTCTCAGACTGGGCCACCATACATATTTTGGGGCACTAGCACAACACTCATTTATACCCTGGTGTCCCTTATGGATTCTGGGGAGCATCTCTTTCTGAAGTATGATAGGAATAAGCATCACTGTCTGTTCAGAAGCAGGCCATCAGCCACATGAAGGTCATTTAGGTCCTGCCAATATGGCAGCAGGTCTGTTAGAAATTGACTCCTTCAACCCCACCCTCTTTGGCAAAGTTGAGTGAATTTCTGGCAGTCTCATCCTTTTGTTGTTCATCTCAAATTTGCTGAAGTTGACTGGCAGATGCTGGAATTGCTGCCAGAACAAAGTCAATGTGGACTTTGACATCTTTCTCTAAAGCCTTTTCTTCTTCCGTTGGTGGCTGCTCAACTGGGGCGCTAGATAGAGTGTCTGCTGCTATGAGACTGTTCCCTGGTATGTGTGCAATGTTGAAGGGAAAAAATATCACATTAGTCATAGTCAAAATATTTTAATCCATGGTGGAAGGTCATCCAGTGGTTTTGAGCCCAATAATACCACTGTGGGCTTAAGTATCAGAGGGGTAGCCGTGTTAGTCTGAATCTGTGGGCTTGTGGTCTGTTAAAATTCAAGCCAAACAGATCTACACTGAGCTATTCACAGGCTCAAGTGACTGCTAGAACCTCATTTTCCACTTGAATGTATTGCTGCTCAGTTTCTGAGAGACTTTTTTTATATGAATGCAACAGGCCTCTGGTCTCCTCCTTTGTGTGAGCACTGCTTCTAAACCGTATGAAGATGTGTTCGCTGCTACAGTTATTGGATAGTTTACCAAATATTGTGGAGATGTCAGTAGTTTTTATTTTATTAAAGGCATTTTGTTGTGGACTGTCCCAAATCCACATATTGTGTTCATTAAGGAGTCTCTTAAGGGTTTTGTTCAATGAGCTAATCTGGTAAGAATTTCCCCATACAGCTTGTCATGCCAGGAATCTTCTGACAGCAGAAACATGTTTGGGTTCAGGTGAGGCAAGTAATGCCTTTTTGGAATTGTCTCAAAACTGCATGTAGTTGCTCATCATGTTCATTTTAATCTCTGCCATATACCAACACATCATCTGCATGGCAAAGAATGCCAGGAAAATCTGACACAGTCTGAGAGATTCTTTTGAAAATGTTCTGGTACTGAAGATATGACAAATGAAAGGTGACTGAAACAGTACTTTCCAAAGAGTGTAATGAACATACTTAATTATATAGATTATTTAGCAATGGGTATTTGCCAGATGCCTGCTGTATCATCTAACTTCAAGAAGACTTTGTCTTCTGATAACTGAGCTAACATCTGGTCATCTGTGGGAAGCATATGTCTTTCTCTGTGCACATAAATCTGGATTTTGCCACTGGGCTTTGGTACCACAGTCATTCCCACACACCAAACTTCCATTTTCTTTAATTCTCTTTTGACTTTCCTAAGCAGGTCTTTGTAGCTCTACATCCTGAGATCAATATATATATATATTTTAAATTGCAGTGACCTTTTAGATTCATACTTATATACCAAGCTGTTGTCTGTGCTCTTGAGAATTACTCCCAGAAGTACGGACTCATTATCATCTGACAACACTCCTACTTCGATTGTTTGCACTACTCTTGGGGACCTGCCTACTCTTGCAAAGTGTCTCTTCTGTGGCACCTTGCACATTCTGCCTCTTTTGCTGGATATTGTTGCCAGCTCTGGCTTGGTATCTTGCCACATCTTCCACAATTTTTCCAAGCTTTCCTCCTCTTAAGGTTCTTTGGTCTCCCACTGTCTATTTGTGCACTGTTCTTATGTTGTAAACTTGGTCTGACTGCTCCTTTCACATTTACATCTTTTCTTTTTCCTGTGTCAATATTTTCTGATGTAAGTTCTTACTGTTTCGTTCATTCTCATTTTTGTAAGTGAGTGATCTACATCTAACTGAAGCCGTGTTGATAAAAAGGTGTCTCTTATACCAACTACTCTTAGCTCTTTGTTTAACATTGGGTATTTGCAATGTTCAGTAAGACTATGAACTGCAGTAATAAGTCTTCCCTTGTTTCCCCTTGTTCCTGGCACCTCTGAATTTGGCCATGGCACATATAATATTCTGTCTGCTTATGAAATGGGCTTCAAAAGTTTCTTTTCACTTTGGAGTATTCTCTCTCTTCCTCATCAGAGAAGGGTAGGGCATATAGGATGTCATCAGCAACACCACGGATGGCAAATAACAGTGCATTTACCTAGTATTCTTGTGCTTTCTCATTTAAACCAGAAGGCATCCAGAATTGCTCAAGTTTGCTGATCCAGCAAAGCCAGTTGCCTGAGTTGCCAAAAATCAAACTTGTCTAACAGAGACTTCTGTACTATGGGCTCCATTGTTGCATTGAGACAGGGTTCCGCCTCCTCCCTGATTTCCGACTTTTCCCACTCATTCACCACACTGGCCTTCGGGAGGGTCGGAGGAGAGAAGTGGAAGGGGTCTCTTTGCTTTACTCCTTCTTTAGACAAAGAAATTCACTCACCTCTGATACCATGTAGTATGAGGACAAACACAAGGAACCATTCTTTAAGCAGTAGCTAGAGAACTCCCTAAGCGGGAAGTTTCTACATTAAGCTCCCTGGTGCAATGCATCCTGGTTCTCTCTGGTAACTCTAGAGGACCAGGAACTCTATAACAGAGAAGACTTCTACCCACTCCTCTCCTGGACTCCCTAACAGTGTGACTCAATTGAATCGCTGCACACTGCTGTCCTGGAGCCCATTCAAAGAGCACAGAGGAATAGTAGCTTTTGGCTACATTCACTTTTTGGCAGATTGACTTCTGATTGGCTGAGAGGGATGATGCAGGTTTCCCAATCCTATCCCTTCTACACCAGCAGATCTCTCGGCCTACTAAAACCCCCAAAACCTAACAGTCCATTTGTTAATAAAAATGCCAGCATTTCTATTCTGAGGGGCTCCTTCCTAAAAGGAAAAATATGCCACAGTCTTCTCCTTGGCATTTACTGTTCTGAAGTACAAATGAGAGCTCAAAGTGACACTAGGTGATTTAAAATTTTTTTTAATAAGATGTAGAACTGGAACACCCAATCCAACATCCTTTGAACTCTGGTGACATTTAGATCCAGATCCTCAAACCTCACTGCTCTGGGTAATCTCAGATTAGGCCTCACTTCTGGTGTTATATAGCACCATGCAGATCAGTGGCATAGTGTAAGTCAGTGGTTCTCAAACTTTTTTTTTTTGCAGACCACTTGAAAATTGCTGAGGATCTCGGTGGACCATTTAATGATTTTTTCCAAATGTTGTTTGTACCATTAGCTAACTGTTGTAAAGAGCTTTGGATAAAAGCACTATATAAAAAAACCTTAATAATAATTAACTTTTATTTTTGTTCTACAAATAAAAGCACACCACTCATATTTTAATCTCAGTAGTCTTACCTTTCTAATCCAATGAATGTGCCCTCTCTCCCCCACCGCAGCAGCCCCCGAGCAGGGGCTAGGAAGGAGGTGGGTCTCTCCCTCTCTTCCCTACCAGCGTAGCCACTGAGCTGGGGCTGGAAAGGAGGGCCATCTCTCCCTGGCAGCCGCAGCCCTGGAGCTGGGGAAAGTCACCTCTTTCTCTGGCCACTGCATCCCTGCACATCCCAAATTCTCCCCACCCCCTCTTCTCACCCCACTGCCCCCTCCCACTGATCCCCTTTTCCCCCCCAAGGCCACACCTCACCTTACACGTGCATCTTCTCCAGGGTCCAGGCACCTAATTAATGGAGCCACGCCTGTGCGGCTCCACTAATTAGGTGGGTGGCCCTTCATTCTCTTGTGTGCGGCCGCCCAGAGGGAACTATCTGCGGATCACCTGAATGGAGCTCGCAGACCACTGTTTGAGAACCTCTGGTGTAAGTAATCAATAATGGTCGAGATCCTGAGGTCCTTACCCAATTTTCATTCGGTCCTTTCTCACCAGGCAACATCTTGGTCTTGGGAGTTTTGCCTCAGTAATAAGGAATGGGTTAAAACTGGGTCAGGCCCGTGTTAGTTATTATTAGTTTATTGTAGCACCCACAGTATACTAGGTGCATTCTAAACAAACACAAGGGTAGGGTCCTTGCCTTACATACAGACAAGCAACCACTGCCCCCAAATGCCCAAATAGAGATACTTTTGAAGCATTTTTGAAAGCAGGGATTCACAAACATGTTCAGTAATGTGGCACACCACTGAGGCCATTTCAAGGTCTGCTTCCCTCTCAACCTCCCAATCATACTCAGATTGGCAATCATAAACATCAACCATGGCAACTACTGGAGCTGCTTCCAAGGAAGAGCCTTTCAAATACACTCCCGACTGCAAAGCCATGTCCTCCCAATGAATTCCCTCAAAAGTCAAAACTCACCCTGCACCACGCAATCAAATCAGTCCCCCCCCAAATCAATTGCCACCCCCCAACATTCCTAGTTTTCCCAATAGTGAAAGTCACTTTCCCTCTCCCCTAAATTCAAAACAACTTCCCATCATAATCAGTTCTCCACTGATCAGTTCCCCTCACCCATAGACAAATCAAATTAATCTGTCCCCTGCCACCAGTCAAAATCAGTTCCAGCCCTCAGGCTCCCAGGGACTACTCCCTCCAATCAAAATAGATTTCCTCCATCCCTGACGCTCACACTTCTCTTTGACAAGTTTGTTGTCCCTTCAGATTCCTTGACCACCTCCTATCAGTAGCTCATTCCAGGGCTCTGGCTTTCTTAGACTTGCTGCTTTCTTCATCCCATCCTCTTCAGGGTCCCAGCTCCAACTTCCTCTTCATCCCACTGCCCTATCTAAAGTCCTAACTCCAATCTCTTGCATCCTCCTCCCCTTTTCCCATGCAGGGTCCACAATCTTGCCTTCATCTTCCTCTACCCCATCCACTGCCCTGCTCTGTTCTCCTCCTTCCTCACCCTCTTAATGAGGGGTCTCTGTTGCCTGATCCAGCAGCCTTGCTGTAGCCTTCCCCTTCCACTCTATCACCCTGGCTCCTTCTTGCCCTGGCTTGGCTTCTCCGGAAGCATCTCCTTGGCATGGATCTTCACATGGTTCTCTTGGCAGCAGATTCCGCATTGGCTCCTTCTGGTTCTTCAGTGCTGGCTTCACAGGTAGTGGCGGCAGCACCAGATGGCACCCTGTTACAAGGCAAACTCACTGATGAAACAACTCCTCATGGCGGAACACAGCTTTGTAGGGGTTCCTCTACACTAGGGCCTCCTTGTCTGTCATTCTGGTTCTGCAGATTCTGTGGCCTAGCCCTCTGGCTAGATCATCTTTCAGTTCATTTGCTGTCTGGTCACCCTAGTCCTTTTCCAGAGGTAACAAGAGTCCAAACAGAAAACCCAAAGTCTAAAGGCCTTTATGCCAGGCCGTCAGCCCCCATTTGGTACTCATCTGTCTTTCCCTCTTTCAGTTCCAAGGCTTATGCCTCCCCTCTTGCTGCGGGAGTGGTAGGGGAACCTAGGCCTACCCTTTCCTCCAGGTTTCAGCCCAAGGACGGTGTGTTAGGCAGCTAAGGACTGCTCCTTACAGTCCCATACTGATGTTCTACCTTTTCCCTGTTTCTGCACATCTCTCACAGGACAACAGCCTCCACTACTCCCGCTCTGAAGTTCTGTCTCCTCATGCAGCTTCTTTCCAGCCCACTGCTAAGGAGCTCCTTCAAGGGTGGTCCCAGCCTCATTGATAGCAGCTAAGGTATGCTTCACACAGACACTCTCACTCCTGAAGGCAGAAGTCCCCACACTTTTCCTCCTTGGAGCTGGATTTGTAACTCCTGCCAGCTGGAGGGCCTTAGCCAGCTTCAGCTGAAGACTTTCCTCCAATTAGTTCTGAGGTTCACCACACAAACCTATCAGTTCTGCAGAAAAGGACCTAGGGGTTACAGTGGACGAGAAGCTGGATATGAGTCAACAGTGTGCCCTTGTTGCCAAGAAGGCTAACGGCATTTTGGGCTGTATAAGTAGGGGCATTGCCAGCAGATCGAGGGACGTGATCATTCCCCTCTATTCGACATTGGTGAGGCCTCATCTGGAGTACTGTGTCCAGTTTTGGGCCCCACACTACAAGAAGGATGTGGAAAAATTGGAAAGATTCCAGCGGAGGGCAACAAAAATGATTGGGGTCTGGAGCACATGACTTATGAGGAGAGGCTGAGGGAACTGGGACTGTTTAGTCTGCAGAAGAGAAGAATGAGGGGGGATTTGATAGCTGCTTTCAACTACCTGAAAGGGGGTTCCAAAGAGGATGGATCTAGACTGTTCTCAGTGATACCTGATGACAGAACAAGGAGTAATGGTCTCAAGTTGCAGTGGGGGAGGTTTAGATTGGATATTAGGAAAAACTTTTTCACTAGGAGGGTGGTGAAGCACTGGAATGGGTTACCTAGGGAGGTGGTGGAATCTCCTTCCTTAGAGGTTTTTAAGGTCAGGCTTGACAAAGCCCTGGCTGGGATGATTTAGTTGGGAATTGGTCCTGCTTTGAGCAGGGGGTTGGACTAGATGACCTCCTGACGTCTCTTCCAACCCTGATATTCTATGATTCTATGAACCTCCCCCTACTGCTATTGCCACTGCTGTGAGGGATGAGGCAGCATATAGGCTGGTGTCCCTCCTAAAGCTCATCCCAATTGGCTGGGAGAGAGGGGAGCTTTCCCCACCCACTCCTGGTCCTTAAACAGAGGGTGACAGGATTTCTTCCCAAACACTATTTATTCCCAGGACTGCTTCCTCTCTACCACATTATTGTATATATCAAACCTCCCAAAATCTTAAAGGACCAGGCCACATGATGAGAGTGGACCGACCCCTAGGCATCACTCCCCTTAAAGGGACAGACTAGGTAATCCCACACTCACTTGATAGTGGTTCCTGGGTGGCTCTCCACAGTGGGGGCAGGTCCAGAAAAAAAAACTCTTCCAGTGGGATCAGGTTCCTCAGTGGCTCTTGTTCGCTCCCTGCATGGTGGTTCCCCTGTATCCAGGATACTCTGTCTGGCAGTTCTGGGTTCAGGGGAGGTGAAGAAAGCAACTAAGCATTTTCAAGCATCCTGACTAGAGCTGCACACAAGGGAGAAAAGCCAGCAGCAACATGTGGCTGCCCCGCTCTCCTCAGCTCACCAGGAAGGGCTCTCCAGACCACACAGTTTTGGAACGTCTCTTTTAAACTACGGTTCTCTCTGCGAAGAGCTACTTCACCCTCAGCCATGGATACTTTAAAGGCAGGAGACTTATAGCTAGGCCTGATTCTCATGACTCCAGATCTTATTAATTAGTTTGGCATTGATCTGGGCAGCTTGATATATGGCCACTAATGAGTTCTGACCGGTCCTGACCTGTGAGTCTCTTGTTCTTTTGTTACCAATTCAGGTGGCTCCTTACCCCTTAATAGACAGTGTTATCAAAGGGCTTCTGAATTCTGAGTCTGGATACAACTGAAACTGCCAGTGATGTCATTCCCAAAGTCCATAATGGTGCCCATTGTTGAGCATTTCTTAGTTTTCTGAATTTCATTGTGTAGTATCGATAAGATATGACACTGAGTGCACTTGAGGGTGATGACTGTGCTTCTCACGTGGTTAAAAATCCTTCTGCCCCAGGCATGTTATAATCGCTGAGAAATGCACTGCCTGTCATGTGTTATTGCTTAATTCAAACCGATTAAAAGCAATAAAACAAGCATCCATTTAGAGCACATAATGCTTGTTTTGTATTAAAGATAACTGTGTATATGTGAGCTGACAGTTTTTAAAGCTCAGGCATCAAGGATTATAAGTTAATAAAACAGGCCATGAATAAACACAACAATAATTTTTTATCTAAATGAAGGAGGGAGAAAAAGAATAAAGCCTGAAATAATACCTTCAAGCCTCATTAGGTTTGGTATGTGTGTTACTGTCAAGTTAACAATCTCCTAGCAGGGTTGATGTGTCCATCAAAGAATTCTTCCTGAAAACCCAAGGAAAAATTATGTATCAGTAAACTAAAACCCGTTTTCCCCTATGATGCACAGGGCCCAATTCTGACCTTTTTACACTGCAGTAAATTTAGAGTAACTGCTATAATATCAGAATCTTGATTGATATTGATTGATTATATGTGTGTGTGTATCAGAGGAAGAAATGTCTTTCTGTTTAATTTTTCCCTTGGTTTTTGGACAGAATTTTGTTGATGGACACATCAAAATGCTTAGTGATCTCTTTAATCAGGCCAGTGTGTGATTCAGCAGTGGCTGAATCTTTCTCCCACACATATACAAGCAGTTTTAGAAATCCTGCTGATGAGCTGAGCACAGGGGAGGGGGGGGGGAAGTCTTGTTTTGTTAATGTAATACTTTGCAATCAGGTCAGCAACACTTCCGAGGCTGTTCTACCTGCAGCTCCCTGGTGGGATCATGGCTTTACAAAGCCTGTCTGGAAGCATGCATAATTTCTAGCAGGTAATGGAGGGATTGGTTTTTTTTTTAATGTATAAATCAGGTACCTACTAATTCAGCACCCACCCACGTTGTATGGCCCCAAGAGATAAGTGGTACCTTAATACTTTGGAACCTGCAGTTCTCAGTGAAGGGGCGGAGAACTAAGCGAGTGAATTCATGCTGCAGTGCAGCTCAGAGCAGTGCACTAGGGATTTATTAGTGAGTGCTGCAGAATGGATCCAGTACGTCTAATTGTTCTCTTTCCATCCTTCTTTCATTTACCTCTTTTCAAATTTCACATTTTACTTCTTTTAACCTTTTCATTTCAAATTAAAAAAGAACAACCTCGGTCACCGTTTTTGTCACACTGAATCAACCCTGAGACGAAACCAAGCCAAGAAGTTCAGATCCAGATCTACTGCCATAACCTCCCATAACGTACGCAGCTGGGATACCTTCAGTGTGCATACTGCAAATTTAAATTCTAAGAATTCTGGTCTCAGGCAGTGGCCGCTTTGTTCTCAGTGATGCTGCACCCAACACAGGGAAGATTGAGCTCAGTGTGTTTGTGTGTCTCATGGCACAGATGCCAAGTTTTTCAGGTGTTTCATATGAACTCTCTTTCTCCAGTTTCATTGTATCCTTCAGTTCAGTTTAGTATGGTTGCAGGACTAATTAAAGCCAATGCATCATTACAACTTTGCTCAAACTGAAGGCTCACAAACCTTGGCAACCTTTACGCCATTTTCCAGTTTGTACCCGGACCTGAAAACAGGCAAATTTTTCCTGGGATAGGGTTTCATTGTGACATTGTGACATTTTTGCACATCTGTATTAAGGTACCACTGAGCCCTCTGGCCTACCAGCCTGGGCTCCCTCTCTCATTGTGCTGCTGTATCAAGCTGCAGACACGCTCCCAGTCCTACACCTTCACCAGCATTCACACAGGTAGGGACACACCCAGCTGCGGTTACATGCAGGCTCTATGACTAGCCACTGCACGAACCAACAGTAGAAAGGCTAAAGCCAAGGTAACTATCAGCTCCCCAGGCATGCTCTGGAGCATAAACCTAAAATTATACCATCTTGTGCTGCACAGGGAACTGTACAGCGTACGCTCATAGAGTTCGCCCTCCCGTCAATGTGGAGAGGACTACACAACAGCCTTTGATCTTTGCGCTTCAATGTCCCATGAACTTCACTCCAACTCACTGGTTTAGATAAAGAAAAAACAAGTTTATTAACTACAAAAGATAAACTTTAAGTGATAGCAAACAGATCCCACAGGAAGGTTAAGCTATTCCACAATGTATTGTCTTTGCTTATGGGCCATCAGGCCAATCTGGCTTCTTCATTGTTCTTCCTGAATGGCTGGCTGTGGGTGTTTTCCAGAGTAAGCCCATTTGAAATACAGATCCCTAGTCAATATTCATAACTTCAGATACAAAAATGATACATGCATATAAATAGGATAATCATATTCAGCAAATCATAACTTTTCCAATGACACCTTACATGCCCCATCTTGTACAAAATTCATCATAATTACATCCTAATTATATTATAATCATACAGCTGTGACATTGCACTCCATATGATTTTATGAAAATATGCTAATGAGTGTGAATATAATGTAACTGGATTATGCTTCAAGCAAAAGGTTTCTTGTAAGGTATTATTACAAAGCTTATAATCTACTGAGTGTGGTCATTCTTCTTGTATAAATGTATCATTCTTGTATCTGAAACTAGAAATATGAAATATAACTCTGAGGTCCTATTGTAATTATGCAAAGTGTGGACCATTAATAGTGGTTTGGAATCTTGATGGCTCCCATCAACTAGGACAATTGGTTGTAAATAGCTCTGTTTACTTGCAAGCCTTCCCCCAGGAATAATGAAGGGTTGGGTCTCACAGGACATGTGACAATGTCACCTGGTACTGGAATCCATCTTAAAACTGATCCTTTTCCATTTAGAAGGAGGGGTGGGAACCCAGAGAGACAAAGATTCCCGCCTTGTGCCAAAGCTATATAAGGGGGTGGAAGAAAACAAAGGAGGTTACAGTCATGAGAAATCCCCTAGTTACCACCTGAGCTGGAGCTAACAAGGTCCAGGGGAAAGGATTGGGCCCAAACTAGGAAGGAGTCCAGTCTGTGAAAGAAGCTTATTGTAACATCTCTGAGGGTGAGATTTTATCTGTAATCAGTTTCTTAATGTATTAGGCTTAGACTTGCGTGTTTTGTTTGATTTTGCTTGGTAACTTACTTTGTTCTGTCTGTTATCACTTGGAACCACTTAAATCCTCCTTTTTATATTTAATAAAATCACTTTTGCTTATTAATTAACACAGAGTAAGTAATTAATACCTGGGGGAGCAAACAGCTGTGCATCTCTCTCTATCAGTGTTATAGAGGGTGGACAATTTATGTGTTTACCCTGTATAAGCTTGATATAGAGTAAAACAGATTTATTTGGGGTTTGGATCCCATTGGGAACTGGGTATCTGGGTGCTAGAGACAGGAGCACTTTCTAAGCTGTTTTCAGTTAGTCTGCAGTTTTGGGGGGATGTGGTTCAGACCTGGGTCTGTGTTTGCAGCAGGCTAGCATGTCTGGCTCAACAAGACAGGGTTCTGAAGTCCCAAGCTGTCAGGGAAAATGGGCTCAGAGGTAGTCTCGGCACATCAGGTGACAGTCCCAAGGGGGTCTCTGTGACTGAACCCATCACAACTATGAAGAATATGGGGTGCAATGTCACAGAGAGTGTTGGGAGCCTGTGGGGTGAGGAGTTGTGGGTAAGAGGGAGATGTTGGGGGTGAGTTGTTGGGCTGTGAAGGGAATGGAGGAAGTTGGGAGCCAGTGGGGTAGGTTGGGGACCAGGATGTTAAGGGCAAGAGGAGGATGTTGGGGGCTGTGGTAGGTGGGCTTGAGGCATTAGAGGCTGCCATGAACAGGACACGTGTGGGGGCTGGCAAGAGAAGTGGCAGCTGGTGGATGGTTGTTGGGGTATATGTGGGGTGCAAGGGCCATTTAGGGGTCTGTTTGTGGGATGGGGTAGGCGTGGAGAGGGATATGTATGGGGTGAGGACATTTGGCTCATTAGCCCCTGGTGAGAATGAATCTCTTTACTCTGTTAAACTGTGTTTCCCCTAACTAGGCTCAATGTACTGGCACACTCTGGTTCCCCTGCTATGTTTTGACAATGGAAAGTCATTGTCAACCGGTGCTTATCAGCCAGTTAAACTGGATTTATGAAGTGGCTCAGAAGTAGCTGGAGCATACCAGTCAGTCTTGCCCCATATGGGGTAGCATCAAAACCTATCCAAATAGTTTGTGTATTTTAGAGGTACTTAGAAGATATTACAGATGACAGTGAGGCCTGGCCCTTTATCTATGTCAGGGTTCCCTCCCCACTCTGAACTCTGGGGTACAGATGTGGGGACCTGCATGAAAGACCCCTAAGCTTATTTCAACCAGCTTAGGTTAAAAACTTCCCCAAGGCACAAATCCTTTCCTTGTGCCTGGATGGTATTGCTGCCACCACCAAGTGATTTAGACAAAAATTCAGGAAAAAGATCACTTGGAGTCCCTATTTCCCCAAAATATCCCCCCAAGCCACTTCACCCCCTTTCCTGGGGAGGCTTGAGAATAATATATTAAAGGCAATTGGTTGGTATAAGTACAGACCAGACCCTTTAGGACACTAAAATCAATCAGGTTCTTAAAAGAAGAACTTTATAATAAAGAAAAAAGTAAAAGAAGCACCTCTGTAAAATCAGGAAGGAAGGTAACTTTACAGGGTGATAAAAAGATTTAAAACACAGAGGACTTCCCTCTGGATTTAGCTTCACAGTTCTAAAAACAGGAATAAACTACCACTTAGCATAGGGTAAATTCACAAGCTAAAACAAAAGATAATCTAATGCAGTTCCTTGTCTTTACTTACAATTTCTGTAATTTTAGATGTATCATTTCAGGTATGTTTTTAGAAGATGTTTTAACTGCTTGGTCTCTCTCTCCATCCAGAGAGGGAACAAACAAAGAGAGCACAAACAAAACCTCTCCCCCGCCCCCGTCCCCAGATTTGAAAGTATCTTCTTTCCCCATTGCTCCTTCTGGTCAGGTGCCAACTAGGTTAATTGAACTGATTAACCCCTTACAGGTAAGGCAATTCAGTGCAGCTGCCCTGTGTATATTTATGACAATCTAGATCAGGCAAAAATTCTCTGATATGGAAGCAGACATACCTGACTTAGTAATGTAAAATAGACGAAGTATTGTGATCTTTGAAAAGTGCTGAGAATGTAGTTGCTTTAAAAGATTTGTTTACTTGTTTCTACTGCATAGCAGTATGGATTTTTTTGACAGCGACCACATTTTCAAGAATGCTCTGTATAATTTTGTCAACTCTTGTTTGCATTTGGTGCATGCAGTTTGATTGGTGAATGCAAAACAAATGCTATTTGTGCTCAAATTGCAAGGTGTTCCCATGGGCAAAATTGTGGGTTCAGCGGTAAAGATTTGGGGCTTTGTATTACCCATTACATTACACCCTTTTACAGCCGTGCAACTCCATTCATTTACTTCCAGTAGAGTTATACCAACTTGAAACTGGAGTAACCCTTGGGCTTTTTGACTAACTACATGTGTGCTTTGGATGTGCCTTGCTGTTAAGTTTAAAGTTACGCATATAAAAGCCACGTTGTGTGTGTTTCAAGTGGATATGATAGGTGTATTTATTACTTCTGTGTGAAGTCTTGTAAATGTTGTTGCACAGATTTTCGGTTAGAAAAAATTTACTGGTAAATTGTTAGTTGATTTTGAGTATGGGTGCTCTGTCTTATGGTGATATCACACACAAGATTGATTTTTTTTAGACTATCAGAATTAACAACTTGTGACAGAATTAGCACTTGAGATAATTTCTGCAGGGCTCTTGCACTATAAAATTAAGCACTACATTATTGCTATTGAGAAATGTATTTGTTTGTATTGGTAGAAATGTATGTACTGTTTTAAAACATTGATGCCAGAGCTGCTAAACATGGAAACAAAAGGAGATTAGTGAGAAAATTGCCAAGTTGCCAAAAATTGATTAAAAAAAACACCTGTCACAACATTGATGTGTCCACAACACTGTCAGTCACCAATGACAAAATCACCAAATATTTTGGCAGTGACTGTGTTGAAAATTATTTTAATCCTGATAGCCCCAAGACATTCAAACTCGATAGTGCTCAAAGAGTGATGCATGAAAATATTAATGTTCAGCATGAAAATATTAATAACCCCACAGCAACTAGTGATATATTAATGACTGATTCCAGTGAAGTTCAAACTGAGTTATTTAGAGAAAATTCCACTGACAAGTCAAAATTTAGTGCAGAAACTTTAAGTTCAGAACAGAAATGTTTTATTGTAAAACATGGCCCATGTCAGGCTAAGGAATATTCCCTTGTCACTCTAAGACAAATTGATGCTTTTCAGCATCTTTTTATGAAACTATGTCAAAGGCTGAAATCAAACTTCAACTAACCTGGTTATGCTATTCTCCTGTGCTAGACAAAAGTTACCGCCAATGCTATTGGCTTTTTGGGGGTTGGGGAAAAAAATTCAGATGACTCAGCATGGATAAGTGGAATGAGAGACTGGCAGCATTTATCTCAAAGTAGAGCAATAAACAAAACATCTGATTGTCATGTCAGTACTTGCTTAGTACTTGATTAGTTGTACTTGCATAGTAGCATTGACAAAGATCTCAAATTAAAAATAAGGAAACAGGCCATTTACTGACGGCAGGTCCTTGATCATATCGTTAATATCAGCCTTACTTTAGCTATGTCTAGTCTTCCATTTGCAGGTTATAGACAGATTATTGGTGAAGGAAACAGTGGCAGCTTCTTGTCTATTGTAGAACTATTGGCCAAACACAATCCCGTTCTTGAAGAACTCAAAAGGAAGCCAAAGGCTCGCCAATGTATCCCAGCCAGGAAATTCAAAATTAGGTCATATAGTTACTGTCAGACCAAGATATATTGTTAGTGACACCCATGAATGCTCTGTTTTACTCAGGGATAATAGACAGAACCCAGGACTGATCTAAAATTGAGCGGCTAAGTTAGTTTTTCAGTATGCTACTATAGAAAATATGAAAATGCAATCCTGCCAAAATAAATATGAATGAGAGTTTTCTAGGAAGTGAGGTTTTTACCCACGAAAGCTTATGCCCAAATAAATCTTTTAGTCTTTAAGGTGCCACCAGACTCCTTGTTGTTTTTGTAGATACAGACTAACACGGCTACCCCCTGATACATGAAGTAAGTGGTCAATCAGGTGCTAATCTTGAAAGTGATATCATCAAGCATATTGAAGACAACCAGTCTAGAACTATCAAAGCTACCAGGACAGGGATATGATGGTGCTGCAAATATGAGTGGAATTATTCTGGTGCATAAGAAAGAATTGCTGCGAAAGCACCAAATGCAAGGTACGTGCACTGTGCTGCACACAATTTGAATCTGGTGTTAAACAATCCAGTATGGACCATCACAGAACTTCAAACTCTTATGATGTAGTTGTGCCATTAGATACATTTTTGACTCTAGTTTTAACCAAGGGGCTTTGCTCTCTTCTTTTGTAAGCAAATCTGACCTAACTCTGAACAGAATTTGGCCTACACGTTGGTCTTCTCATTATGATTTTTGGTTTCTTTGTGATGTTGATACAGAGATATACTTAAAGTCCCCTTATCTCAAGTTATTGTTAAGACACTTATCACTTATCACTGTTTTTCAGACTGAAGTTCTGGAAGCAATAAATGTTGTGTGCAAGATGTTGCAGTTGAAAACTCAGGAACTGGGCAAAGCTGCAGAAATGCTATAAAATGCATATAATGTAATGGAAGGTTTCAGAAACAGTTTTTCTTATATCAGACAATCAGCCATCAAACTTGCACATACATGGGGAGTACAAAGTAAGTTCAAATCTAAGCAAGCACCAAAAGCTAAGCATCATTTTGATGAACTATCAGCTAACTGGAGATTAACAGATCCAGAAAGTCAGTTCAAAGTAAATGTTTTTTTTACTAAAGTATAGACATAGTAATAGCACAGCTCAACCATTAGTTCCAAAGCCTGAAATTAATTGTGCATGTCTTTCCCTCTATTCAGCCCCAGTTTCTTGTTTCAAATCTTCTGAAGACGATGTCCATGCAGCTGAAGTGGCTTTGGCTTTGAGAGGGCCTGCAGAACTGCCTCCACATTTCACAGATCAAGTTATCACTTAGATTGTCCATGAAATCAAAAAAAGAAAAAAAGAAATTGCCAGCAGTGAAAGAGCCAACACCAATGCTGAGAGTCAGAAAAACAAACAAACAAACAAACAAAAAACATTCTTATCCAGTTTTCCTGATGCTTGCACTGCATGCATGCTGTTTCTAACCATTCCTGTTATTCTATCCACTAGTGAATGATCTTTTCTGTTTTTAAAGCTAAAATTGATTTAAAACTTTATTCATTCTACAAGGAAACAAGAACAGCTAGAGCTAACCATTCTCTCGGTAGAAAATAAATGAGCAAGAAAAGTGAAATTTTGTATAAATGTGTACATAGCTTTTCTGTGTGTAGGTAGCCTGTATATCGTGTTTGTGTATTTATGGATAAGATGGATATGTTCTGATTTTCCAAGAGGATAAAGCTAAGCAAAAATTTAGATTTCTCTGAAGTGGGATGGGGGCCCCTGGCTTATTCTTGCACCAGGGCCCTCTGGTGACTTGTTATGCCACTGGACTTCAGTTCAAGTACTCATCATGGGGGCTACCTTATAACCCCGTCATGCTAGAGTACTTATGTAATTCATAATGATGACACTAGAAAAAGGACAATTCTGAAGCATCAGAGATATGACACCACTGCAAGAGCTCAAGAGAAATGAAAGCCATGGAAAAGTACTTTTCTAACAGAGATCCTTCAAGGGGTTGGTGGAACAATGAAAAGTACGTCAAATGCTAGGACAGTCAAGGCATATTATGCTGTATAAGCAAGTCTGACTGACTTGCCTACTTTAAGTGATGCCCTAGCCTAGAACTGTCAGGTGGTGTTATTTCCAGCAGTCTGAGTCCCTTGGTTATCCATTTAGGGTTCACACATGTCTTTGCTTCCTTAACAGGCAGATCTATTTGCAGGCAGACCAATTATAGTTAAATATGTAACCTGGAAAGGAAACATATATTCATAGTAAAAAGCAACAGAAGGTCCTGTGGCACCTTTAAGACTAACAGAAGTATTGGGAGCATAAGCTTTCATGGGTAAGAACCTCACTTCTTCAGATGCAAGTAATGGAAATCTCCAGAGGCAGGTATAAATCAGTGTGGAGATAACGAGGTTAGTTCAATCAGGGAGGGTGAGGTGCTCTGCTAGCAGTAGAGGTGTGAACACCAAGGGAGGAGAAGCTGCTTCTGTAGTTGGATAGCCATTCACAGTCTTTGTTTAATCCTCATCTGATGGTGTCAAATTTGCAAATGAACTGGAGCTCAGCAGTTGCTCTTTGGAGTCTGGTCCTGAAGTTTTTTTGCTGTAGGATGGCTACCTTAACATCTGCTATTGTGTGGCCAGGGAGGTTGAAGTGTTCTCCTACAGGTTTTTGTATATTGCCATTCCTGATATCTGACTTGTGTCCATTTATCCTCTTGCGTAGTGACTGTCCAGTTTGGCCAATGTACATAGCAGAGGGGCATTGCTGGCACATGATGGCATATATAACATTGGTGGACGTGCAGGTGAATGAGCCGGTGATGTTGTAGCTGATCTGGTTAGGTCCTGTGATAGTGCTGCTGGTGTAGATATGTGGGCAGAGTTGGCATCGAGGTTTGTTGCATGGGTTGGTTCCTGAGTTAGAGTTGTTATGGTGCGGTGCGTGGTTGCTGGTGAGAATATGCTTAAGGTTGGCGGGTTGTCTGTGGGCGAGGACTGGCCTGCCTCCCAAGGTCTGTGAAAGTGAGGGATCATTGTCCAGGATGGGTTGTAGATCACTGATGATGCGTTGGAGAGGTTTAAGCTGAGGGCTGTAGGTGATGGCCAGTGGAGTTCTGTTGGTTTCTTTTTTGGGCCTGTCTTGTAGCAGGAGGCTTCTGGGTACACGTCTGGCTCTGTTGATTTGTTCCTTTATTTCCTTGTGTGGGTAGACCCTGATTGAATTGGCCCTGTCAGCACTGGTTCTCCACTTGCGAAGTAACTCCCTGCTCTCCATGTGTCAGTATATAATGCCTGCATCTGTAACTTTCACTCTATGCATCCGAAGAAGTAAGGTTTTTACCCACGAAAGCTTATGCCCAAATAAATCTGTTAGGGTATGTCTACACTTACCTCCGGGTCCGACGGCAGGCAATCGATGTTCTGGAATAGATTTATCGCGTCTTGTCTAGACGCGATAAATCGATCCCGGATCGATCCTGGAAGTGCTCGCCGTCGACGCCGGTACTCCAGCTCGGCGAGAGGAGTACGCGGCATCGACGGGGGAGCCTGCCTGCAGCGTCTGGACCCGCGGTAAGTTCGGACTAAGGTACTTCGAATTCAGCTACGTTATTAACGTAGCTGAATTTGCGTACCTTAGTCCGAAGTGGGGGGGTAGTGTGGACCAGGCCTTAGTCTTTAAGGTGCCACCAGACTCCTTGTTGTTTTTATATATTCATAGTTTACACATCCCTGAGGAGATAATTGTAAACACTTAAGCATTCAGCATTAACTTTTGGCTTGACTTTTGTTACATGACGGTAAAATTGTTAGAACAAATTAGACTGAAATTCACCTTTGTTTTGCAATACCTTTTCTGTCTGACAGCATTAAAGAATGTGTTGCCTATGCAGCAGCTCACTGTAGAAATTGACTTGCTAATGCCTTTAGCAATAAGGGGCTAAAAAGGGACCACTTATGACATAGTTAAAGAATATGCACTGTCAAAATGTGGATGCCTATTGCCCACTCAATAGATAACATCTCTCTCTAGTCTGCAATGACTACAGCTACCACAATGAGTTTTTCATATAACAGATAGATGGCAACAAGTGCATTTGCAAACAAGACTTTCTGTTCTGACAATCAAATAAAGTTGAATGTTCATTATCTGAAGCTCTCTATTACTGAAAACAGGGTCATGTCCCTCAATGTACATCATATTGAAAATTCCCTTGACTCATTCACCTTTGTCCCCCATGCTATTGTGATCATGGTGGCATTGTAGTTTAAAATAAGGAGGAGCGCTCCCAGTTCCCCCCCAATCACCAAAGTATCCAGGGACACGTCCTTCTCCTCCCACATCCTACTTTCCTGTGTCAACTTGGCAATTAAATCACTCTGTTTCTCTGCTGCCCTCCTGCATCATGCTTATTGGAAGCTAATGTTAGACTTACTGTTGCTAAGTCCCTTTATGGATCTAGCCCATAGTAATTTTCCCATATGGCTACTCAACTCATGTCCCTTGCTGACAAACCAACAAAGCCTTGCAAAGACGCAGTATGTGAACCCGAATCTTGCCTAAATTTTGCAATGTTATCTGACTATGGGATTCATTCAGTCTGGAGCCTAATTTGAAACTGAGGGCCTGCACTTCCACTCCAATTGATTCTGATACAGAAAAAAAAATGAACCGAACACAGAATACATTCAGCTCTAAGACCTTGTCTAGACAAATAGTTCTGGTTTAATTAAACCACTTTTTTTTAAACTGGTACAAGTGATTGCATAAACACTCTTGTTTCCATGGTTTATTCCAGTGGATTAAGCGTAATTTATTTCATTTTTCTTAAAACTTTTCCTAATTGACTTAAGTGAAACTGAAATAAGTTTGGGTTAAGCCAAAATAATGGAAGTAAATTGGTTTGACTAAATCAGTTTAAAATTATATCATAATTTAAATCAGTGCAACTCCTAGTGTAGACAAGATTAAAGTCTGGGACTACCCTGAGACTCTGCTCCCTTAGAATATTTATAACAGCAGAGAGAAAGTGATTCGATACCTGTAAGGCCTAGATTGTCAAAAGGTATTTAGGCACCTAAATACCTTTTGAGGATCTGGGCCCTACTGACAAGAGTTGGGCTTGTCTACATAGGAAAACTACACTAGTTCAACTAAAGGTGTTATTTTAAATCGATTTAGTTAAACCACTGCAAACCCTTGTGTCTCCACTCTTATTTCAGCTGAAGAGTGGCTTCTTTCCGTTTACTTTAAGTTGATTAGAAATTGACTTGAGCTGAAATGAGAGAGTAGTGTACATTGGTTTAACTAAATGGCTTTTAAAGAAGTGAAACCTGTGCAACTTGTGTGTTTAGACAAGGCCTATGATAGTCCTGGTGTGTTAGAGATGCGTTCTGGTCCATGACTAGGCCTCCTTGGTGCTAGGGTAATACAAATAATAAATAGAGATCAATCACATTCATTCTGCTGCTGGCACGTTAAGAGCACAATGACAAAGGAGTACAAAAAAACAAACAAAAACACTGGGGCTGGGACTTCCAGGCTAATAAAGACACTTTCCTAAATTGGTTACCTATTCACCACAGCTTTATTAATAAAACACACTTACGTAACAACACGCAACTGTCTAGACACATGCACACAAAGCTTTTGCCAGAATTGATACATTCATATCAAATTGGAACAGGAATAGAAAAACAAATGGGAAAAGAGAATCTGCTTCCATAGTACAGAAAAACAATCAATAAAAATCAGTGCAAAAGTTATTAAAGAAGAAAACATACATGATGGAGAGATGAATGTAATAGTTGATGATTTGGGGTATTTACACATCTAATTTGGTAGGTGAGGACATTTTGTTTATGTTTTTCAGTCTTCTGTGGGTGTAAATCAAATATTTCAAGGAAATATTCCTGGATTGAGAGAATGAAGGGTTATGATATCTATCCATATGAAACCAAGATGAGTCAGTAGAAGGGAATAGCTAATTGGTGTAAGCATCAAGTGTGTAATGCCTAGTAGGCCCAGTTCTGTTCTAGTAGGCCTTTTGTTACACACGAGATCAGAATCACAATAGTCCCTTCTGGCTTTGTAATCTGTGAAATCCTGGCGTTGACACAAATATAAAGTGCGGTGTAAATTTAGAAATTGAATACCTTCCTGAATCAAGGCTTTAAACATGTGAGTTGTCCTAATGAGTGATTTATGTCCTGATGCTTTGTGAATCATTAGGGGCAGAAGCAGAGAGGTTCATCTTGTTTGGCAGCTGTAAGTGTAAGCATTCCAGTGATGACCACCATTCACTTCCAGCTCTCAATAGACCAGGGGTGGCCAAATTTACCGACCCTCCGAGCCGCATATGACAATCTTCAGAAATTCGAGAGCTGGGGTGCTCCTGCTGGGGCTCGGGGCTTCAGTTGCACAGGGCATGCCTGCCGGGGCTCAGGGGTGGGGGGTGTCATGTGCCCTCCAAATTTTTGACAGGGTTTGCTAGCTCCGCTCAGTCACATGGTGTGGCCGGGCGCCCTTCCCTGCACAGCAACTGCTGGAGCCGGATGTGGCTGTGGGGAGAGGCAGCAGCAAACAGCTGGGGGCTGCAGGGTGGGGCCGCTGAGGGTAATCAGCAACTTTATCTTACACTGGCGTTGGGTGGTGCAAAATCAGGAGGACACAACTAGTTTCTCCCTAATGTATCCCTCTCTAGCGCCTCCCCCCACTCACAAAAAAACCCACCAACTATGTCTGAGCAGATGAGAATTTAGCTCCCAGCCTTTAGGCCTCATTTTAATTTGGACCTCAAGACTTTCAAGTCAGGAAATGTATTTCCTCATTTTCCTATCCAAGTTTTATGGTCTGTGTAACCATTTTATTCTTTGTCAGGTTCTCTTATTTGTCAGTACAACAACCTTTTCAGCTTCCATCCCCTCCCTAGGAATTCCACATGGATATTGCTGCTTCCAGTTAGTTAGAAGGGACCCTTTGGAAGTGGAACTCATGTTAGCCATGGTGTGTATGGAAGAGAATATCTAGGCACCACAGTCTCCTTGGATGAGCAGTGCAGGTAGCAGTGGAGGAATGTGTATCAAGTTGGTACTGGAGAATTCTCTCTACCTACTGCTGCTTTGGAAATAAATAGAGCTGTGTGACATTACACCCCATATTCTTCATAGAAATATGATTATGATCTGAATACGGCCTAACTAACATATATTTTATGCAAGATGGGTCTTGTAAGGTATCATTGGAAAGGTTATGATTTACTGAAAGTGATTGTCCAATTTGTATGCATGTATCATATCTGTATCTGAAGTTAGGAATATTGACTATGTAACAATTACAATTGTGGTTACACTTGGAGACGCCCACCAGACAATAAGCAATCAGCCTTGATGGGTTATTAGAAAAAGACGACGAGTCTTTAAAGATGTGGATCTCCCATCTTCCTGGAGTTCCTTCCTGTGGACATTGCAAATAAACCTGGTTTCATGGTTGCTTCAACACTGCAAGGTCAGGTGATAATATCACCTGATGCAAAGTGCCATCTGGGACACTGCTGGTACTTTTCCACTGGAAACAAAGGGTTCCCACCTTATGTAAATTCTATTTAAGGCTGGAGAGTAAGGCAAACAGAACTCTTCTCCATTGCCTTCCTGCCCAAGAAGAAAGACTACTGAATGTACCTGAAGAGACAAAGGAACTGAGCTGTGGGAAAGGCAAGGGCTGAGTCCCAACTAAGACAGAGGTGTCTAGTCTGTAAAAGAGATATAACTGGAACTCTAAGCCACAGAAACTCTGAAACTTGCCTAAAAATAACATTTAGGGTGAGAAATTACATTTTGTAACCTGTTTCTTTAGTGAATCAAGCTTAGTTTGCGTGTTTTGTTTCATTTGCTTAGTGATCTGCTTTGTTTTATTTACTATCCCTTATGATCACTTAAAATTTACCTTTATACTTAATAAACTTATTTCTTGTTTATAACATAACCCAGATTGTTCAATTTATAACTGGAGGGTCAAGAAGCTGTGCATATCTCTCTTCACATTGAGGGAGAGGGTGATTTTTTATGAGCTTGTACCGTGCAGGTCTTTCTATACAGCACAAGACAATATTATCTGGGGTTTATCTCTCCACAGTGGGTGTGCACCTGAGTGCTGGGTGAATCCTCTCACACAGATCTGACTGCAGTCTGTGTCTGCAGCTGGGTGTGGTCTTACCTGGTTGCATGCTGGAAAGAGGCTTGAGAGCATGGCACAGAAACCCAGTATAATGGAAACCCAGGCTGGCTGGGCCGGAGGGCTGAGTGGGACCTCAGCACATCAGGTGGCATCCCAGAAGGGGGGTCCAGCCCATCACAAGGCGATTACAGAGATTAAGGGTGGGGGGGAATCCATCAAACCCAAAACAAATGGAATTGGAACAGCACAGTTTAGGTTATGTTTTCTTTGCTTGTTTACCTCTTGCTTGTCTTGTGTTGCTTCCACTTACATACAGCATTCTTTCCCAAGGTAGCATTTCCCTTAATAACCCAATCTGAACAAACTGCAGCCTCACAAACTGCAGATCCATCAGAGTGGCAGGTGTGGAATACAACTAGGTATATTCCCCTTGTAATCCTTTACCTACAAACAAGTCAGTAAATAGAAAATCTTCATTTCTATGAGACACCCTATGGCAAGGTAGATCAAGCTGCTCTGTTCTTCAGCTATCACTGTTGTCCCCTCTCTGCAAGATTAATAAGCATTACTGTGAATTGAGATTTCTGTCCAAGTGGGAGATTGCCATGCTCCTACGCTTCTTTCTGTATGGTTAGCAACAGCTGCAAGCAATTATTATTATTATTATGGTAAAGTTACAGCAATGATCTGTGTTTCTCAATCACCATTAAGAACATCAGTATTGGGCCACGAATGGGATTGTGTCGATGCACATAGCCTGATTTGTGCATGCATTCTTCCCCACTTCCAGGGAACAACTTTTTCCCCTTCAGGGCAGGCAAGATTATGTGCTGAGATAAAAGGAGAGTTTACAAGACAACATTGATTTAATGATGTTAATAAACCATAGTTATTAGTTCAATTATATAAAAGCAGGTTACGCTGCCAACTTGATAGCAGGGGATGATTAATACAAATGAAACTCATGCTCTTTAACTTATTCAGTTCTCCAGGCAGGGAGCAAAATATCTGAGTTTATCTTCTTGTAAATGGCTCTGAAGGATTGGTTCTGACTTGTAAATGGCCTTCTGGTCAACAATGGAAGTCTCTCTGTCTGCTTGTAAATTGGAAGGAAATTGCCCTGAACCTGTAGTTACTGTATGCCTGGCTGAGGGGTGAGAGCACTTACATTTTTGTATTGAAAAGCTTGACCAGAAGATGAAAAGGGGAAAAGAGTGCTTAAATTTAGACTGCTTTAGAGAAAAAAAATAAAAAAAATAGACTGGCAAATCATAATGCTCCAAAATGTAGGGGTGAGCCTGGATACCCCAAGTGGCCTTTTATTGTCGTGCCATGTTAGTATGTAAGAATGTCAAGGCAGGCAGATTGCTCAATTGGCAGAAAAATTCCATGCTTCTTTCTAGGAAAAAAAGCAAAAACCCTGCCAATTCAAGGTCCACTTTTTTCTATTATTATTCACTTGTAGTGCTGCAGGGTCAGAGCCCCCCATTGTGCTGAGTGCTATATAAACACACAGTTAATAGCTTCCAACCTACATTAAGATGAGAACAATAGGAGTCACA
Source organism: Terrapene triunguis (assembly GCF_002925995.2). NCBI lineage: Eukaryota > Metazoa > Chordata > Testudines > Emydidae > Terrapene > Terrapene triunguis. The sequence continues at coordinate 3,179,143 of NW_020664375.1, forward strand.
ACATAGCTGAAGTCTGTCTGCTTTCTACTTAGTATTTTATTGAATTTGATTCAGTCGTGTGATTCTGTCTGAGCAGATCTGAGCTGCTTTTGAATGTGTCCGACACCTAGATGCTTCCACAGAAGGGTTTTTTTTATGTCCACATCTAATTATTGTTGGATCCCATACATGGAATAACTAGCTCTTTTAGTGTACAAATATCCAAACCAGCTTTTAAAAAACTATTTTAAAAGTCTCACTCCTAGTCCTAGATCTTTCTTACCAAGTTTTACATCAAAGTTTTTACAGTTGAAAAAAATAGAAATAAACTGTTAATTATCTTGGTAGTAATGGGCACCTCTATAATTAGTCTGATGTGTTTGACAGTACATTTTTCACACAAAAACTGACCACAAAAATACTTCTTGGCTGACCTAACAACCTTTCTGTTTGACAGCCCATATGTGAATGAGAGAGAGAGACCATCTTGTGTCTAATGGCTGGATATGATTTGGCAAGATGTAGTTTGAAATTAATTTATTGGTAGTATAGATCAAAGAGCTGATTAAAAGATTTTAGATCCTGAACTGGGGTAAGAAAGTTAGCCCCACAAGTTCTGCTTGTACATCATTTTCAAAACAGGATTCCAGGCTCTTGCTTCCTTCATCTGCCCAGTATCAATCTTCCCATTGTGACTTGCTCTGCTCTGGTATGTCAGATCCAGCGGCGGCTCCAGGCACCAGCGCTCCAAGCGCGTGCCTGGGGCGGCAAGCCGCGGGGGGCAGCATGCCAGTCCCTGTGAGGGCGGCAGTCAGGCAGCCTTCGGCGGCATGCCTGCGGGAGGTCCCCGGTCCCGCGGATTCTGCGGCAATTCGGCGGCAGGTACGCCGAAGCCGCGAGACCGGCGGACCTCCCACAGGCATGCCGCCAAAAGAAGCCTGCCTGCCGTGCTTGGGGTGGCAAAAAAGCTAGAGCCGCCCCTGGTCAAATCTCAGATTCTCTCTCAGCAGCTAGCTCAGTACTCAGCAAACCTCTGATTCTTAACATCCAGAGCACCTGCCATCGCAGCTTTTGGATCTCCTTCAGTTAACCATACTTGAGTCTCTCCATTAGATCATGATCAATTGCAAATACTTTTACCTGTATCAATGGCATACTTACTGGGGAAAACAAAGGTCCTGACCCAAAAGGAACTTCTGTTGCCTGCATTGTATAGCAGGTCAGAACAGATGACCACATGCTTTCTTCCCAGCTGTTTGTACCATCCCCCCCCCACTCCCACCTCCTTGTTCTCCCTCACAGGGTATGTCTACACTATATACTAAGCCCAGGATCTGACTCAGGTTTTAGCCCAAGCGCTCCCCCCGTTATCCACACACAAATCAGTCTGACTTAGGTCAGCAAGCCCTAAGGACCCATGACCCTGCTAGAGCAGTGGGTCAAGCCCAATTCCCACTGAGTCTTTATTTAAATGACATTGAACCCTGAAATTTAGGGATCAGTTCAACAGTTGAGGAACAGCCCCTACATTAGGTGTGATGCAAAGCTACACTGCCTTGGGTGGAGCTCCAGTAACCTATGTGACAGGGTCCCCAGGATGTAACATGGACTGTGGGACCACTGAGCCCTGGAAATATACCTATCTCATAGAGCTGGAAGGGACCTTGAAAGGTCATCAAGTCCAGTCCCCTGCCTTCACAGCAGGACCAAGTACCATCCCTGACAGATTTTTGCCTCAGATCCCTAAATGGCCCCCTCAAGGATTAAACTCACAACCCTGGGTTTAGCAAGCCAATGCTCAAACCACTGAGCTATCCCTCCCTTTAAACCCACTGACCTGATCTGCCTCTCACAACGTGGTGCTGATGTCACACTCCAAGCCTCTGAGAAGGCACTGCACTCACACAGCCATCCTCAGGCAGCGACACACCCAACTGAGTTACAAGAATGATCTCTCAGCCACTCATGAACCATCAGTAGGGAGGCTCCAGCCAATTCCCCACAGCTCCCCAATCTTGCATCCCAGAACTGTACCAGTGTAAGCTCATTACCTAGTTTGCCATTTCTTCATAGGAAAGTGGACATGCACCAACCTTTGTAATTTAAACTGAGATTTCCCAAGCATTTCCACCAAAACATACCGTTTTAGGTAAAATATAAAACAGCTATATTAATTACAGAAAGATAGATTTTAAAGTGATTATAAGTGGTAAACAAAGGTCAGAGCTAGTTACCTTAAGAAAATAAAAAGTAAACACGCATTCTAAATCCTAAACTTTTAGTCTAAGCAAGAGTTGAATCTAACAGCTTTTCTCCCCCTGACAGATGTTACAAGCAGGTTACAGTTCCTCAATACACAGACTGGACCTTTTCCAGCCTGGGACCAAGTTCCCCATTTCAAAGTCTTTGTCTTCCCCACCTTCTTCCAGGTATTGAGATGGGGAGGGGAGCACAGGGGAGAGGCCAAATGATGATGTCAGTCTCTCTTTTATATTTACTTCCAGCTTGCTGGAAAGATCTTTGCTGTGACATGGGTTAGTTTGCCCCCATGATGTATGTGCCTTCTCCGAGAAGACTCTGGGATAGTGGATTGGGCGTTGATGAGCCATTAATGACATCTGGCTATTGATGGATATTCCTTTGTTGTAACTGAAAGGCTGGTTGTGGGGGTTCCCAACCTCACAACATATTTCAGTAACACATAGAAAAACTTCATAACTTTCCATACAATGATAGCACATACAATCCAACAGGATATTAGTGTTCAGCAGATCAAGACTTTTAAAATGATACCTCACAAGGCATATTTTGTACAAAACATACCATAATTATATGGTAGTGGTGAATATGGAGGTTCCAGGGTGCTGCTTTGAGGTACAGAGCGTCACACGCTACTACACCCTTTTGTGGGGTACAGAATATCCCCCACTGTGCACTGGTCTCACTCTGTGGGACAATGTGGCAGTGTAGCAGAGAAGACCATGGTCCCCACCCTTTTGGGGTTTTTTGTATCCCAGCGAGAGCTAGGAGGAAGCAATTGCTTCCCTTCCCTAAGCCCAAAAACTGCAATTGTGGCTGGCATTTATGCAGGCCATACACAGTAGGGGAACAGTACCTGTAATCTCCCCTATATATACTGTCATGTAAGGGCCAGGAGCAACCTGGCTTTCAATGTGACAGTGTTTGTGGAACGTTATTAAGCACCTTCAATTTCTACTATGCTATTCAGCCAACTCCTCTCACTCTCCTTTTCAGGAGTCTTTGTTGTAGATCCTGTTATGTGACCTCAGGTCCAGAAAAGCACATAAGCACGTGTTGCTTTAAACCCCTGAGTAATCCCATGACTTCAAAGGGTCTACCTATTGTTACACTGCGCATATCCTTAAGTGCATTGCTGGATTTGGGCTCTAGTCTGGCTAACCTGTTACAGTTGACCAAAGTCCTAAGAGCCATTAAACAAGAATATACAGTACAGGACTATATAGGAAAGGCAAAGAGAAAACAGAGATATGGGCTAACAGAGGAGAATTATTCCAGCGACTGTTTTAATTTTAATATTGTTGGAAAATAGAACAAACTAAAGAAATCTAAGAAATCAAGGAAAACTTGGTGATAATAAGTTGCAGTTTACTAAATGATGGGTAAAATTGAGACAGCAAGCCTAGGAGCTGGAGAGAGAGAAAACATAAAGGGTGCAGCCTGTTTCATGAACAAGACTTCTTTAATAAATAATAATAATAATATTAAAGAAGTCTTGTTCATGAAACAGGCTGATATACTCGGGTTGTACCCTACCTATGCTGAAAGAGTAGAGAAGATTTGAACAACAGGGATCAGTTAAAAAAAATACAGCCTTTTCTCCCCCTTTACTGAAGACAGAGTGAAGCTCAACTGATATTCATTAAAGCATTGATTGCTGACAGATTACATAATATTTTCTTTTGGATTTAATTTTCTATTACTCAGCTCTTGGTCAATAAGGTTACTGCTTGAAAGACCTCCATGCCAGTGCCTATTATTGTTGAGGCGACCCCTACATCTGAAATATAGTAAATATGAATTCCTTGGCCAGATTCTGAACTGATATAAATTGATGGCTCTCCATTGAAGTCACTAGAACTTTGCTTATTTACACCAGCTGAGGGTCTGGACACTGATGCTCAATGCCTTAGAGGTAAATTTGTTCAATTCCCTTCCCAACTGGCAAATCAAAATACTGTGCCAACACAGAAGGAAGAAAGGGTTGAGTCATTCATTGCAACTGAATGTTCCCATGACCTGGAAGGCTCAGAAGCATCACCTGCAAACCAGCTGTGGAGTCAGTAGACTGGAAGGACTGTTTCACTGCATCATCATAAAAAAATGGCTTTCAGAGCTTTCCCGAGTGGCAATATTCTATGTGACCAGTTCAGTCGATGAGTTGTGAATGATTAAAACACTACCCTAGACCCAGCTGCTCAACAGCTAACACTCATTTCATTTTTGTAGATTTGTAGGCAGATGGTTACAGGAAGGATTTTGCAACAAAACAGTCTCCCAATTCCCCAAATTAAAAAACACACAAACAAACAGACAAACAGACAAACAGTATTTATGTGGAACACTGTTTAGCAAAGAGGTGTCAGATACAATGAGCCTAGTAGGAGCTATAAGACCTTTATTGGCAAGTTGGACTGTTACTGTGTATTTGTTCTAGTGGGGCGAGAGAAAATATTCAAATGCTACAAGTTACAAAAGCAGTATCACCACAAGGACCACCAACCTCAGCCATATACTGGGTTAGAGCATTAGTTCGAATATAAACAGATCTGTGCATCCTTGCCCCCACCAAAACTAAACTATAGAAATGCTGTGGGAGGGAGATTTTACTATCTGTTAATTCTATGTGAAATAGCTTAGCTTAGAAAATAGTAAACAAGAGGCCCAGTCCAATGAGGCACTGGGTACCCCACACGGTACTGAGCACCCGCAGCGCTCATTGCTTGTAGAGTGCGAGGGGCACTCGGCACCTCACTAGCTCTCGCCCAGATTATATACACACACACACCGACAAAAGCCACTTAACTCAAAACCACATATTTGACAGGTTTTCAGGGAATTAGCATTATTTGCTGAAATGCTCACCAGCTAGGGTTTGCCATCCAATTACAGCCTGAAGTATTTGAAATTAAAATGAACACTGGAGGCCAAGCTTAGACCTGGCATAAAAGCATAACATACCGTTTAAGTCAAAGGAGTTGTACTGTGTTCCACCTGGTCCAAGTGTAGCCCAGAGTAGGCCTCTTCCCTTAGGCCCCAACTCAGCAGAGCACTTAAGCGCAGAAGTAACATTAGACGCATGCCTAAATCCATCCCTGCTTTCAGTGCCTGCGTAGTCTCATCAGTGTGAAGGACCATTTCAGAGAGGGATGTTTAAATAGAGGGTATATTTTAGAGAACTACAATATAAAAAAATAGTATACGACATAAGATATTTTTGTTGAAATGATCCAATAGCTTTTATTTTCTGCAAGATTATATCCACTCTAACCCTGACATTACATGAGGGACAGACTAGGTGACCTCTTGAGGTCCCTTGCAGCCCTGTCTTTCTATGATTAGAGTTACTATACATGAAAAATCCTACAAATATTTTAAAAACATGAAATATAAGAATAAACTAAATCATTGACGTGCAAAAAAATGCTTTAGACTCATGCTCTGACTCCACAAGCCCTTGCGTTCAGAAGTTTGCCATCTGGGCTGAGGTTCCCTAGCCCTGTCTGATGGCAATTTTTTATTTTATTTTTTAAAATGTAGGACAAATTCTGCAACCCTTCCTCAGACTGTAATGTCCTGCCCACAGTAGTTCCACAGTGTCCAGCATGAGTAAGTTTTGCTGAATTATGTGTGGATTCATTTGAAATGCATTAGCTCAAAAAAGTGTAATACATTCTAATTCGTATAGCATCTTTCATCTCGGGATCTGAATATGCAACATAAACATTCATGTCTTTGCTTCAGTAGGGAGATAATACTCCTCTCCAGTTTACAGACAGGGAAACTAAGGCAGAACAATCACTGTAAATGACTTGGCTAAGGTATTAGCACATATTAGAAGAGGTGGCAGAGCCAGGAATAGAACCTAGATCTCCTGACACCCAGTGATGTTTCTTCACATAGGGGGAGGAGGGATAGATCAGTGGTTTAAGCATTGGCTTGTTAAACCCAGGGTTGTGAGTTCAATCCTTGAGGGGGCCACATAGGGATCTGGGCCAAAAAATCTGTCTGGGGATTGGGCCTGCTTTGAGCAGGGGGCTGGACTAGATGACCTCCTGAGGGTCCCTTCCAACTCTGATATTCTATGATTCACCACATCATCTTTCCCCCATACAAATAACTTACATTCCTTGTGCACTGAAGAGAAATGGGAACTCTTGATAAAGCAGCTCTTATGAAGCCCCAGTATTCCAGTTAATGATCCAACTCTTAGACGTGCCAGTAACATTTTCAAGAAGTGAATAGGGCAGGGGAGACAGTAGTTTATTTTGGAAACAATGTTGCTTTAGTCTAAATGGCTCTCAGATTGTGGAGTTGAAATGGGTGTCAGTTGTGAATGAATACTCTGACATGGGCATTAAAAGTCTGAATGTGGCAGAGGTCTCTGGCCTCCATATTTGTGTGTGCACTTTTTCACCACTAACAGCCCTGTGTACAGCTAACAGTCAGAGGCCAACCTTATTTATCCAAATTGGTTTTGCATATGAAAATCAACACTCCTGTAGAAGTGACAGAATTCTTGAAAAGTATGCAGGTATTTGCATTCACAAAATTGTCTATTTCCCAGGTGAGGCATCTGTTTGAATATCTGACTTTTTGTTCATTTAGATATATTTCTTTTATAAAATCTTAAAGAAAAAGGTGTGTGAAAGTAACATGCTGGTGTTACTTATCTGTGTATCTCCTATTTTCCTAAAGTTCAGAGGCACATACATACTCACTTGCTCTCCTCTGCCTGACAAGGTCAAGGTAATGAAATCCGAATCTGCTGTACACATCATTGCTATTCACTGTTAACACTGGCATTTGAACTTCCATCTATCTGTTTTATATATTAGGACAGCAGAGCTGAAAGAAGAAAGCTTACAAGCTAGGATGAAAAAAGCATTCTTCACCATTAATAAGTTGATCCAAGTAATTTTTCTTGAAGTGGAAAAACAGAATGGACTGTGCTCCCAGTCCTCGAGACAGTCCTCATAGAATCAGTCTTTGAGCCCAATGGAGCCAGGGGTTTTGAGCCTTCCGCATTTGGGGGAACTACACACTTGAAGGGCAGTCTCACTTTCCCTGTTTAACACACAAAAGGGCCAGACTCTGGGCTTGTCTTCACTACTGGGGTAAGTCGACCTACACTACGTCGACTCCAACTATGTTATTCACGTAGTTTGAGTCAACATAGGCTAGGTCGACTTACCCCGGTGTCTTCACTGTGCTGCATAAATGGGAGATCCTCTCCCATTGACTTACCTTACTCTTCTTGGGGAGCTGGAGTACTGGAGTCGACTGGAGAGCACTCTGCTGTCGATTTAGCGGGTCTTCATTAGACCCGCTAAATCGACACCCGCTGCATTGATTGCAGCAGTAAAACCTCACTCCTACCTGTACAGGTTCATTAAAGGTTGCTTGGGTTCAGTAGGGAGAAAGCAGGGGCTACATCAGCAGCCCCTTCCCCACCTCCCAAGTGACTGAACAGTGGGAGAGAACAGAGCCATGGCTTCACAGATCCCATGTCAGGCACAAGATGAGAAGCAAGTTGCACCCATTATTACTCGTTACTACTTGTGAAAAGCATGCGAGGGAAGTCACAATTCCATCCTGGAGCAATGCAGCCACACACCACCCTATAGGAAGTGCTGAGCCTAGAGGCTCAATCTAGACCAACGTGATTTGCAAATGAAATCGCCACCAGAAACCCATGAAATACTTGAATACTTCAAGAATGAGAGACTCACTTAAAAGTACACAAACACAAGCCCTCTTTGATTTTCATACCAGCATCATTCATCTCATTTCTATAATCCAACATTTGAAGCATTGAGATCTGAAGACAAAGAGAAGCACAATTTTGCAGGGAAATGAAAGCTCTCTGTAAGACCATTCGGTTTAACACATATCTGCAGAATTTAAGTTCTTTTATGTTAAAAGCAGTTACCAAACTGACCAAAATTCACAAGATAGCAATTAGAGGCAAGCACCAAGGAAAGCAAATATTCAACGAGATGAAAGGAAATGTCGCTGTAGCACCTGGGTAAAGTGGTTTCCATTATTTCTTTGTCTAAATAGTCTATTAGTTTCTCTAAAACAAAGTTTAGGGCCTTTGTCCCCCAAGTTTACTTATAGGATTGTTTCTTCCCTCCACAGCTAGTGAAGTAGGTGCAGAAATTTATAATCTAACCTCCACAAATGTGTTAGAGGGCGGACAAGAAACATGTAGAGAATTGTATCCTGAGAGAAGCTTATATATGTTCAAATTAGAATTTAGTTATTTATAATGGCTTTCATACTGGAATTATGTTATTCAGTGATCCCAAAGTATTTTATAACAAGTATTTGAAATTGGTAGTGAATGACTGATTAGCCCAACAGAATTATTTGTGTGCTTAGAAATAGGCTTGGCATTAGAGAACCTGTTTAACTGAGACACATACATAACTTAAAACATTTTATCATTTTTCTTTCTATCTCTTCATCTGTAATGCCAGCCTATTTTAGTATTATGAATCCAGCTGCACAGGACTCAGAGGGAGAAGAAAAACAACTATTGCATTTAAATATGTCTAAAAGATGACATAAAATGGCGTTTCCATACACAATATCATATTTTAAACATCTGATATCTCATGATCTATTTTGGTTAGTAAAAAATGCTAAAGAAGAGGGGGACTTTCTAATGCTAGAGAGCTTTCAGTGGGTCCTGGGATATCACAATTTAAACTTGTCATTTGCACTGGACTAAATATTGCCAATCCTGAGCCTTGAAGCAGTCAGTGCAAGTTTAGTGGAGAATAGCCAAGCTTTGAGGAGAAAGAAGAGAACATTTTTTTCTGCCAGGTTGTTTAAATGTCTCTGAGAAGCTGCTTAGAAGTTGGACATGCTAGAAGTTGTCTCCACAAGAATGAATTGGAAGGTAGCAAGCGTGTGAGGGAGTTAAAGGTGCACTGTAAATTCTCATGATGCCCCTGCAGTTTATTACATGGATACCACCACCAAATATGGGATATGTAGCAATATAACATCATTTAAAAATGTCAGAGATTCTTTAATCTTACCTGCATGTATTCACTGCTAGTCAGGGTTGCCCGGGGGGAGGGGGGGCAAGTGGGGCAATTTGCCCCAGGCCCCTGGCCCCGGAGGGGCCCCCACGAGAATATAGTATTCTATAATATTGCAACTTTTTTTTATGGAAGGGGCCCCTGAAATTGCTTTGCCCCCAGGCCCCCTGAATCCTCTGGGCGGCCCTGCTGCTAGTTATACACTGCTCTCAGTTACACTAGCACAAGTCTGAATTAATTTTATTGATTCCTGAGGAATTACACTGGGTTACACTAGCATAACCAAGACCAGAGTTTGGCACTGTATGCCAGTTCTGCATGGCTGGTGTTAGCTTTATATTTTTTCTTTAGCATAACTAAATGTGATAATCTTCACTAAAAAAATTACAGAAACAATGTAGGAATTCAGATGACCTCAAAAATACAAGAGTTTAATGATCTGTTTGGTGGTATCCCAAAAGATTTGGATAGACGGTTTACACTACAACTTTCATTGCATTGCAGAATTAGTTCAATTAAGATCAAGATCAGTACTAGCAATTATCTATGTAATTTCAGTACATTTCATTGCAGGCATTTCAGCGTGGCAATGTTTTGGTGCAACTGCACTTCATCCTCATTATCATCTGTGAGATACAGTTTGGAGATAAGAGAAACTAAATCATTCAAAGGGCTGTTTTGGGGCCCAATCCTAAACTATAAAAGTCAATGAGAATATTACCATTAGCTACCATGGGAGCAAGATCAGGGCTTTAGTGGCTTTTATACTTGAAAATGTTCAGATGAAATAGAACTTTAAAGCAGTCTGTAGTGAGGCAGAGTGGCCTCCCTCTGGACTGGAGAGTGAGGGAGCATTACACTCCCCTTGGTGGGTGGAGCCAAACCCGCCCGCCCAAAGTATAAAAGGAAGGCTCTGCAGCTCAGTTGGGCCAGAACCAGCGGAGGAGATGGATGCCTCTGCCTTGCAGCGGCACCCAGGAGCAGACAAAACTTTGCTGATGAAATGTCACTTGATAATTCAGACAGTACAAAATTATGTGATCTGCGTACTAGCACACGGGGCCAATGGCAAACACCATTGGTCTGTAAAAAGGATAGGTCCTCTTACTCAGGCAGTTGCTGCTTATGTATCATACATGATATATCAAGTGTAGAACTATTGGAAGATTAGACTCAGAGGTTAAGGCCAGAAGGGACCACTCTAGATCATCTAGTCTGACCTGTATGCCACAGGCCAACTGCACCACCCAGCACCTGCACACTAAAACCAGCAACCAAAATTAGGCCAAAGTATTACAGCCCACAGGAGACTAGACTATTGTGTGTCACAGGCACAGACTAGGAGGGACCGAGTTGTACCATTGCTTGAGGCCCCTGTTATGGCAGGGAAGTTAAACGGGATATGCCCAGATAACCTGGCAAGCGACCCAGAGCAAATGCTAAAGAGGAAGGTGAAAAAACTCCATGGTCACTGCCAATCTGCCCGGGGGGGTCATTGGATGATCAGTTAGACCCTGAGCATGTGAGCAAGAACCAGCCAGCGAAGCACCTGAGAGAGAGAGAGAGAGAAAGTTCAATGCCATCTCAAATCTCTGGCCTAACCCACCTAGTGCCCCATTTCCAGACGTGGCCATCCGTGCTGCAGGAAGGGCAGCCAGCACATCCCTCGGCCCGTGCCACTTCCCGCAGCCCCCATTGGCCTGGAGCGATGAACTGCGGCCACTGGGAGCCGCAATCGGCCGAACCGGAGGACGCGGCAGGTAAACAAACCGGCCCGGCCTGCCAGAGGCTTTCCCTGGACAAGCAGCGGACCGGCTTTGAGAACCACTGCTTCAGAGGACAGAAATTAAAAAAATAAACCTCCCAGAATACACTAGGAAGAAAAAAATATCCCTTCTTGACCCCTGCAGGTGGGCAGCTGAAACCCTGAAGCTTGAGCTTTAGGAACACAAGACAAACCATAAGTGTTTGTTGAGTCCTGCCCCCCACCATCACAAGCAACCCTGTCATACAACTGCACTCATAAGTTTGTTCAGCTCTCTCTTAAAACTAATTACATTGTTTGCCCCCACAACTCCTATTAGGAGGTTGTTAGAAACCTTCTTTTAATTTCCAGCCTGTTATTGGCCATGTTATTGGTCTGATACTAGACAAGAATCGTTCTTCTTAGCATATGTGCAACATGCCTCAGGCGGCATGTGACCAGGATTCATCACCGAATTTGGTCCACTGGTTGGATCATTAGCTTCTCCAGCTTGGGCCAGGTATTGATGGGGAGTGTGACATGAACACTGATCCATGCCCCCCACAAGAATGGTGAAGTTATCAATCATGATGCAGAAAAGGCAGAAATATATTCAATAGATATATTTGTTCTGCATTTTGAAAGCAACAAGATGTATTCATATCTCACAGTTATAATGAAATACTTTCTATTTCATCAGTAGCTAGAGAGGAAGCTAAACATTTTTAAGCCTGCAGGAGCAGATAACTTGCAGTCAAGAGTATTAAAAGAAGTGGCCAAGGAGCATTCTGAACCATTCATGTTGATTTGTAATAAATGTTGAAACATTGAGGAAGTTTAGGACTACAAAAAAAGTTAGTGTGCTAATGTTGTGCCAGTATTTAAAGAGTGCATCTATGGGATGACCTGGGAAGATATAAGCTAGTTGGCCTGACATCAGTCCTGAGCAAGATAATGGAAAAAGCTGATATGGTGATGCAATCAGTAAAGATTAAAAGATAGTGGCATAATTAATGCCAATCAACATGGTTTATAGACAATAGGTCTGGTCAAATAATTTTTTTTTGTGCTAACTCAGGTTTGGTTGTCAGGCATTTGACCTAGTTTGCATGACATTCTGATAAAAAAACGTTAGTAATTACATTATAGAAAAATCAATGTAGCTCAAATTTAATGGATTAAAAACTGGTTAACTGGTAGATTGGAAAAAGTAATTGTAAATGGGGACTCATCCTCCAATGGGGCCCAACGTTATTAAATATCCTTTTCAATGGTCAAGAATTAAATATAAAGCCATCACTAGACTTTATATAGACTCATTTGAATCACTTGATAAACTGGGCTAATTTGAACATGTGTTTTAATAAAACCAAATGCAAGGTCATACATGTAGGGATAAAGAATGTCACACTTATAAGATGGCTGGTTATATTACGGAAAGCAGTGACTCTAAAAAAAAGAATTAGGGATCATGGCAGATAAACAATTGAGTTTCCAATGCAATGCTGCAGCTAAAAAGGGTGAACACAATTTTTGTCCTGCTTTTTGATCTTCCTTCAAAGGACAATCCAGCATGCTTCACATGAACTCACTTATTCCACTGAGGGATCTGATTCCAACACCACAGGCAGGCCAAGTCTACACTACAGACTATATCAGTATAACTACGTTGCTGGCAATTTTTAAAGCGAAATTGGATTTTTTTTTTAAAAAAAGACATGTTTTATTTTTATTTTGGGGAAGTCCTATGGCCTGTGTTATACAGACTAGATGGTCCCAATGGTCCCTTCTGGCCTTGGAATCTATGAATCTTCCCACTTGTGACACTTTTTAATGATGACACTTTAGCTATTGTGGAGCCATCCAAGTTCTTCTACGATACACATACCTCCAAGTCAATGCCTAATGTAACAAGTCCTAACAACAACCTGGAAAGCCTACAGAGCCCAGTGCTTGGATCACCTGCAATGCTTGCCTCCAGGCTCATGATGCACAGAGCACAATATCAGGTATCTAAAGGAGACAGCAATATCTTGCAGCAGGATCACCCATGTTTTTTGTCTGACACTGGAAGTCAGTTATTTTCATATTTGGCTGGGACATGGTTTGCGCCAAAAGGAGAATGGAAGGAAAAAAACAGGGCTTTATATACTTTACAGACTTTAAGGAGTACCTCAGCATTGACTCTTATTTGTCAGAGGAGAAGGTGTCAGAAGCCAGGCTACCTCATTCCAGGAGTTTGGGGCCCAAAGAATGACCGAGATGAAGTGGTCAAAGGGTAGCAGCTGGTGTCTGGAAAAACTCCAGCCTATTGTTCTCTATAGAGCTCAAGATCAGGAGCCTTGTAATGTAAATTGGGGCAGGGTTCCCCTCTCTGTCAGCCAGCTAGTGGTGGGGCGGGGAAGAAGGGCAGCTAATAATCTGCCTCTTTCCCCATTGGTCTTGACTTCAGCTCAGGGTGGAAGGGAGGGGGGGGGCATGGAATGTGATCTTTACTAGCGTTAACTAACTTGAGTTACAATCGTAATAAAGACAAGGCAGTTTGGGTTGCAGACTGGGCTCCCCCATAGGCTTTAACTCACACCGATAGCTCATGAAAACTACAAATTGCCTTGTCTTCACTAGGATTGGAACTCAAGTTATTAGGGAATTCAAGTGAAGACCACACCCTTTTTCCTAGTGAAGACAAGCCATAAAGGGCGAGATGATTGTAGGAAGAGGACTGGCTGTTTTTCCTCTTCCAGGGAAAGAGAGAATGAGATTGGACTTCTTTGGATGCTACCTCCCTGCCACAAAGGAGAGTCAAAACACACCCACCCAGGAGGGGAAGGGGTTCCAGCAACATTTGAGTTTATTCAGTTTTAGTGCAAGTTTTGTTTCTATTAGGCTTCACCACTAGCCTGGGATGCAGCTGGGTGAAGATGCTTTAAAGGGCCTGCTGGGTCGGGCCAGCTCTCAGCTGCAGCCTGTTACAAACCAGAAAATGGGTATTTGCATAAAAGCATATATCGTATTGCTTTACACATTGTGATTATGCAATAAGAGACTTTACAGTATATCTCAATAAGAAAATCGAGGTTGCCATGGAAACCTGATGCCCTGGCTTGGGTAGGTTTACAGTCTCTCAACTCTAATGTTGCACTTAACAGTATGACCTTCTCTCCACAAAAGTGTTGAACTCTTATAGACATTAATAGGAGTTCTGCATGCATGTCGTGAGGAGATTAGACCCTTTAGTCCTGAAATTATTTCTTTCTACAGAAACCTTCAGTGTTCTGTGTAAATTAGATCAATATGGCTCATTTTTCATTTTAATACATTCCTTATACAATCATTTGCTTTTTACATAATTGTTTATTCATGTATGCTAGTGACAGATTTTAAAAAAATCTGTCAGTCTGATCATTGGGCATGTGCCATGTGGAATTAGAGATTCTGTAGATCTCCATTATAGCTAGTTTAAAAATGCTAACTCAATCTTTTTTCCCCCCTTGAACTTTCATTGTGTGAGAAGCTGCAGTCAATCTTTTATAAACCTTTACTGCCCTCTGGTGGAATTTACTGTATGCACATCTGAAAAGCACGCATTAATAATTAATTTCACAATGTATAAATAGGTTGCTGTAGACAAGCTTATATTTACGTTGTACTGTTGTCTATCTTTACCAAAGAGCAACAGCCTAACATACACTACACTTACTGAACAAAATATTAAGGGCTAGTGCTTGAAGATTTGGTGTAATCTTGCTCCCTTTCTGTTTATGCACTTATTCATATATTTACAAGCATATTTGTATGCACCTCCCCTGACCTGGAATGTCAGAACCACTGTTACAGCAGATTAAAAAGTCTGTCAGACACAAGCAGTGTACAGGTGTTTGGTTGTTTTTTTCTTCATTTAGTTTGCCATAAAGTTTAATTAAAGGCCTGCATGAACAAACACCTTTTCCATTGTCACCAAATGGTTATCAGGCACAGGCTGCGTGAAACTGAGTGAGAGGGAGGTCCACATATGGGAGCATTCCAATGAGAAAGCTTTGCTACTTCAAGAAGCATCAGCAAGAGCAACCCAACAAATCTTAGCTGTCATGATAGACTGAGGTGATCTCTCAGGTGGCTCAGCCCTAGAGGAAGGCCAGTCCAATGGTAAGGGGACTTGTCTGGAACTTGGAAGACCTGGATGCATTCTTTGCTCTGCCACAGACTTTTTATATGACCCTGAGCATGTCAATTTATTTTTGCATTCCTCAGTTGCCCATCTGTAAAATGGGAATAGCAGCACTTCCCTACCTCCCGGGGACATTGCATTATGTTAAAGATTGTGAGGTATTCAGATACCATGTAATGGGGGCTATATAGATGTTAACGACAGATAGATCTTTAAAGGCCACATACAGCACTTTCAATTGAATCCAGAAACAAATACATAGCCTGTGGAGAGCCGTGATGGTACTCACAATTATTCATCCCATCTGGGAGCAGTAATTCACTGCTTTCAGCACTAGCTGTAACTTAAGGGTCTTCTTCATGGCCCCTTTCAATACTACAACTTTGATTTGACTATGTGACTTCCCAGGAGCACCCAGGGTTATGAAGCATCTCATTGCCACCTGCCTTAGCATGAGGAAGCCTTGTCTTTGCCTGTAGTGTATGAGCTCCCTGACTCCACCAGCCACAGGCAACACAAGCATTCCCCCTCCTAGCCTACACAGGCTCTGCTGTCCCTCTGCAGCTTAGCAAAAGGCATGCTCCAACCCTTGAACATCCCCCTGGAGTGTCCAGTCCCTGGTCCATTGGACACTTAGAATTCTCAGATTCGCTGCTCCCGAAGGAACAGTACCCCCCAACTTACTAGTTATACCTTAGATCACAGCTGCGCTTAAACAGAACTTAGATATTTTACAGTAAAAATAAGTAAAACCCTAACTAAGAGAACAGAATCAAGAAGTAGCAAAGACTGCTTAAATTAGCCTCTGTACCAGATGACTGAGGGTAGTTAATGTAATGACAATTTTTTAAAAAGGCTCCAGAGGTGATCCTGGCAATTAGAGGCCAGTAAGCCTACCGTCAGTATCAGGCAAATTGGTTGAAACTATAGTAAAAAATAGAATTATCACACAGATAGATGAACAAAACTTTTGTTATGGGAAATCATGCCTCAGCAATCTACTAGAATTCTTCAAGTGTGATCCAGTTAATATAGTAAATTTTGACTCTCAGAAGGCCTTTGACAAGGTCCCACACCAAAGGCTCTTAAGCAAAGTAAGCAGTCATGGGATAAGAGGGAATATCTTCTCATGTTTCAGTAACTGGTTAAAAGACAAGGAACAAAAGGTCAGCTTTCACAGGGGAAAGAGGTAAACAACAGGGTCCCCCAAGGATCTATACTGGGACCTATGCTGTTCAACATATTCATAAGTCATCTGGAAAAGGGGATGAACAGTGAGATGGCAAAGAGTTACGAAGGGATCTCATAAAACTGCATGACTGGACAACAAAATAGCAGATAAAATTTGATGTTGATAAATGCAAAGTAATGCACATTGGAAAACATGACCCCAACAACATATACAAAATTATGGGGTCTAAATTAGCTCTTAGCACTTGTGATAGGCTGTACTTATCCCACACTGGCCCTGCAGGGGTTAACATCCCATGGGCCAAAGAGGCCACACCCCTTGTCCTTGCTGGGAATGCTCCAACTGGAGGCAGATTATAAAAAAGAGGGTAGTCCAGCTCACTCTGGTCTGACTCTGGAGGAGAGTGGATGTGAGTTGCAGGCGCCTGCCCAGAAGCTGCCAGAGCCCCAGGCCACAGAGACCTGCCATGCCAAGACCCCAGTGGGTACCTGGATGTCCAGTGAGGCCCACAGGGGGAAGGAGTCCCTGGAAACCTTGCCTGCCGAGTACCCCAAGGAGATGGAGGACCTGCAGACTATGGAACGGGGCGACAGGGTAGGAAGTAGCCATGGGGAACCAGACATTGATCCGGTTGTGGTACTGAAAACAGAGTCAGTGTGTTTCGGTGGGATCCCTGCTGACCTAGTGGTAGGACCACTTGCCACTGATAGGGCTTTGGGCTGGGACCCAGTGAAATAAGGAGGGCCCCACCACTGGGTGGCAGCCTGATCCCCTCTGGGCACAAGGCCCAAGCTTATTGCTGACTCATCCAGGAAGCTGTGGGACCCTAGACAGTGAGGGCTGCCTGCCCCACCCTATTGGCTCTGGCCACCAGGCTTCATGGCCCGGGCACTGAATGGCCACCCTCTTGGCTCTGGACACTAGACAATGTTGCCCTGTATCAGAGGGTAGCCACCTTGATGTCATCTTGACACCCTGTGATGGGGTGTACTTACCCCATGACAGCACTCTTGAAAGAGATTGTGAAGTCACTGGGGATAGTTCTCTGAAAATATTTCAATGTGCAGGGGCAGTCAAAAAAAGGAAACAGAATGTTAGGAACCATTAGGAAAGGGATAGATAAGACAGGAAATATCTTGATGCCACTATATTAAATTCATGGTATGACTACACCTTGAATACTGAGTGCAGTTCTGGTCAGCCCATCTCAAAACAGATATATTTGAATTAGAAAAGGTACAGAGAAGAGCAACAAAAGTGACTGGGGGTATGAAACAGCTTCCATTTGAGCAGAGATTAAAAACACTGGGACTGTTCAGTTTAGAAAAGAGAAGACTAAGCGGGGATACGAGAGAGGTCTATAAAATCATGAATGGTGTGGAGAAAGTGGACAGGGAAGTGTTATTTACCCCTTCATATAGCACAAGAAAACGGGATCATGCAATGAAATTAACAGGCAGCTGGTTTAAAACTAAAACAAGCAAGTACTTCTTCACATAATGCGTAGTCAACCTGTGGAACTTGTTGCCGGGGGATGTTGTGAAGGCCAAAAGTATAGCTGGGTTCAAAAAAGAATTAGATAAGTTCCTGGAGGATAGGTCCATCAATGGCTATTAGCCAAGATAGTCAGGAATGCAACCCCATGCCATAGGTGTCCGTAAACCTGTGACTGCCAGAAGCTGGGGCTGGATGACAGGGGATGGATCACTTGATAATTGCCCTGTTCTGTTCATTCTCTCGGAAGCATCTGGCGCCGACCACTGTCGGAAGACAGAATACTGGGCTAGACAGACCACTGGCCTGACCCAGTATGGCCATTCTTAAGTAATAGCATTGGAAACAAATGGTTACATGTAAAATAAAATCATAGCACACATACTAGACCCTAGACTTAACTAACAAGATATTTTCTTATCTAATGAAGTTTAGATCACCCAACGTTTTTGCATCATTTTCCAGACAGGTTGTCCGTGACCCTTGTTTCATAAGGCAGAACAAGTTAACAGTTCAGCTCCTTGGTGAAGGATCCAGGGTGTACTTCAGTCCCCCAGTAATACCCCCAAAATCTGCATCTTTACTTGTAAACAGGATCCTCTCCCTCCCCGCTGTTTGGTTTTTCCTGCAGTGCTCCTTTCCTGTGATTTTTGCAATCTCTCAATCAGCATCAGGCTCAGTAACGCAAACAGGCCTCCACTGTGATACATACAATATACACATGACCAGACAGAAGGAGAGAAATGTCTGATACCCTCTGCCTGGACGAAACCTGTCCAAAGCATGTCACCTCCTGGTGACCTGCCTTTAACTGCAAGGCTTTAAGAACAATTTCAGTATAGATATATAACTCCTTAAATATTACCTGTACATACACTTCACAATGATTATGATGACCAGTGGGCTACTGGTTCTTGTAGAGATCTCACTTTGCCACTCTTTGGTGAATTATCCTGAATATACCTGACCCAGGGGATCCCTGTAAAACTCCATGCATCCTCTCTGTCAGTTTGCATCAAAAGGCATAGATCACTGTGGCCAGGTCTGCCTCAGAGTGTGTGTGTGTGTGTGGGGGGGGGTGTTTACATTTTCCAGGTCAGCCTTAAACGGACTGTGACACAAGAACCATTATCACTGTCTGGGATTGCAGACTGAGTATGATATCCTGGACTGCTTACTATTTTGGCATGGGATGGACATAAATTCCTCCCCCCGCCCCCCCGCCCCAAGTCTTACAGCAGACCCAGCTTCTGCCCTATCCTTCCTGTGCTTCCAACTTACCCCCTTTCTCAGCCACTTCACTTCCATTTATATCCTCAGCTGATAGACACTAGGAAAGCAATATGAGCATTGACAAGAAATACATGAACATTTAGAATCAGCTCCATGTTTGTGAAACACCTTGGGCAGCAATATTGCTCTCTCTCTTAATAGCCATTTCAGTACCATCCTGTGGTCATATCTAAGGAAAGTGTGCACAATCACATAGGCTGAGCCAATGATCCCAAAACTACCAGCTTATAAAAGTTATTTCCTGCTGCTCCCCAACCCATCCCTATGAATAACATCTTTTAGACTTGCCCAAGAGGCACATTGTGTAAGTCTTGGACTCCAAGAAAACACAAGCACCTGATTTTCTACTCACCCTGGTATAATGCAGGAGTAAGTCCATTGGAGTCAACAGAGCAACACTGATGTCAAAGTGGTTTAAATAAGTAGAGAATCGGACCCATTGTGAGGAAGTTTGAGCTTCTTAAAAGTCACATAGGCTCCCTCCAGCATACAGGTCACATTTAATAAAGTCTCATACCATGGCATGGCCAGCCACATCTATACTATTACGGTAAAGAGATTTAATTATACATTGATAGAGGAATAGACTCGCCACTGGCTTTCATGGCTGTGCATGGCATAGAAAGCTCTCCTCATGTAGAGCCCTCTACCAACCACCAAACCAGCCTTGTGGTGGTCTGTTTCGCACATGACTCAGCCCTCTGGCTAGGTCACTTTAAAGTCAAACCCCTTCCAGGGTAACCAGAAGGCCAACAAACAATCGTCCTATGGCCTCAAGCCAAGACTTTGACCCAATCCTGACTCACTAGTCCTTCCACCCCAGCTCTCCAGGATCTTTGCACCATTTTTTCCAGTGGCTGGCAGAGGAACCCAGGCCCTCCTTCTTCTCTGGGTTCCAGCACAGGAACTATGCAGTAAGCAGACCAAGTCTGTCTATTCGGGGCTCCCTGCTACCTCAGCCTGCCCACAGGTCTTTCATACAGCCCATTTCTGAGTTCAGTGTGTACCTGTATTCCTCTCAGGGTCTCCAGGACCTGTATTCCTTCAGGGCCATCATGGCTTGCAGAATTACCCCTGCAGTTCTCCAACAAATCCCAAACCAAAAGTACAAATTTAAACCCCTTCTACCCTTTTGAGGCTTGAACTTTAGTGCTTCATAAATGCACCCCAATATTTGTTCCTCAGCTGAATATTGACCACGCAGGGCTGCCTCTCTGGAGTCTTGTCCTGTTTCAAGACCCATTACATGAGCTAACTCCCCTTCTGTGGTTTTTCCCAACTCTCTCTTCAGATTTCTATCAGACCATTCTCAGAGAGCAACAGCTCCCAGTCTCCTCTGTCCTGGGCCTCTAAGCTTTCTCAGTCCTTGTAAGGAAACCTGACTCCTTTCCAGGTGGACCTGCTAATTGACCTACCTAATACCCCTCCAGATGCCACCAGGTGGGTTAATTGAGCTCTCGGGTTCCTGTCAGCACCAGTCTGGGGTTTGCTCCCCATCACAACTTTCTAACGGTTCTACTCTTTTCTTCTTTGTAGGGCTGATCCTATGATTGCTCAGGACATTCTTGGCCAGCAGGTAGGGTGACCAGACAGCAAGTGTGAAAAATCGGGACGGGGGTGGGGGGTAATAGGAGCCTATATAAGAAAAAGACCCAAATATCGGGACTGTCCCTATAAAAACGGGACATCTGGTCACCCTACCAGCAGGTTCACCCCAGCATATCTTCACACCCTCAGCCAGCTTCCTCCCTACTGCAGCTACTTCTCTATACAGATCCTCCACTGGAGAGGCCAGGATGCTTTTAGTATCTGGGCCCGGACAGAATAAAATTGCAACATTTCGCTGTAAATTAAATTTGTGAATTTTTGCCATGATGCATTTAAAGCTACATTCTATAGTCTGCAGTAGGCTCCAAAGACAGTGCTACTAGAGTGGCTCAGCCGTGAGAAGGGTTCTCCCACTACACCATGGAGCACAGGTTTGTAGTGGCTCACTCACTACTGCCAAGCAGAGGAGTCGGCAACAGTTCTGCCTCTACCTGAGTCCAAAAGCTTTGTGGCGGAGGAGTGTAGGAACTACAGATGCTCATGTTCCATCTTGAGATCCCCACGACAAACCCCGTTTATTTCCTCCATCATTCACCTTTCCACTATCGTATGCTCAAAACTCCCTGGAACAATGCCACCCGGTTTCCTGTCTGATCCCCAATCTGCCTGCATGGCTTGCCTGAGCTCTGCACAAAGGTCAGGGTTTAGCCAATCAATGGTGTAGTTTTTCAAAGCTACAGAAAGAAGTGTGGGCTCTTGTTGATAGGAGGGGCTCTTTGGGTACCATGGGAGAAAGAAGATGATGACTTGGAGCAATAGACTGGGGCTCTCAGGAAAGAGAGGAAGGGACTTGAGTAAAGAGCCAAGGTGTTGTTTTTTCTGTTCAAGTTGCACTGTGCTGTTTTTTCCCCTTTGAGTTAATTTGGCACAGGCAAAAGGCTAAGAAAAGGCAGCTGTAGCAACTCCAGTACAAACAAGCTCACTTGCTAGTGCTGAAAACTCCCTACAAATATCAATGTTTGACACGGAGGTTGAAGCTTAATGCTTTTTCTAGTCTTTATATAACCAGCCCCCACTGAAGAATGAATCATCATACTGCTATACACTGTGCATTTCCATAAATAGATCATTTACAGTGTTGAAGTTTAGCAGTGTTTTCATGTGGCTTCCCCGACAGCTCTGCCAGGGCCTAGAAATGTTGCTTCTCAAATTCTAAGATCCTTGACAACATCAGTAATTTCACTTTTTCATCTTTATGAATCTTTATACCTTTATTTTGCTCAGTCCAACAAATGCCACAGGGAACTAAAAACACACAGGGTGGGATCCACAAAGGTACTTAGGTTTTGCAATGCTGAGCATCACACTGCCTAACTTTTGAGTGCCTAGAAAATCATAGGAATTATACTGAGATCCACAAAGCTGACTTAGGCCCCAGGCTTCCTGTACAATGAATAGGCAGAGATGGGCACCTCAGAATGTGATCCACAAAAGCAAGCATGGTAGGCACATAAGGTGGGTACCACAACCTCCTCTGGCTGCATTTTGAATGGGACCCAGTCTGGTAGGCGTGCTCAGGGGTTACTTACTACGCCAGCCCCCTCCCACAATTTAGGAGGTCGAATGCCTACCTTCACCCAGTTTGTGAATTGCTCTGAGGCTTATGTGGGAGACAGGCATCTGGATCCCTAGAGTGGGGCAGCAGTGCACATGCCCCTAAGGCCATGCTAGCCCTTTGGGGGCCCTACGCAGGAATATTTGGGGGGCCCCCACATACAACACTAATAAAAAGTGAATAGGGCCCCCTTAAGCTGCTTGGGTCCTTAAGCAATTGCTTAGTCTGCTTATGCCTAGCACTGGCTCTGCCCCAAGGTCTAAAACTTAGGTGTCCAGGGAAACTTTACAACAGAAAGTTAGGTGCTGAGTGAGTTTAGGCAATGACAAGGTTAGGAGGCAGCCAAGCAGGGGTTTTGTGGATCACAGATGTGCTGAGGATGAGGACTTAGACACCTAACTCTGCAGTTAGTTTAGGAAATATAAATATCAATTTAACTCATGCAAGTTTCACTGAGCAGCACTGGATGAATGCCTACCTTAGAGATGTGTAGTGTGCGGGAAAAAGTTTGCTAGGGCCTAAACTTTAGTTGGCTCGGGCCTGGACTTTGGTTCAGACCTGAACATTAGTTAAGTTTATTGGAGGAGAAGGGTTTTTAGAGGCAGAATGGAGGAAAAGTACAAAAGCAGAACTATCTATAATCACAAGGCCTATGATGCATAATGGCTCATTAACAGTTTTGGGGGAAGCTTAGGAACCGCAACAGGACAGACTGTGAAAAACAGGAAAGCTTGCTAAGCTATATTCTCTTTTTTGGAGAGTGTATTCCAAGCATGGCAATAATGTTGATAAGAAAGTATGCATTACCTAATTGTGGTTTTATGCCATATAAGCTATGCAAAATTCTGTAGTCGGGGGGATTGCCAGTTCACTGGTACCCCCCGTGCATGCATGAAAATAAAAGGGCCTCAGGCGATTCTGATCCAAACACAACACGTGGTCGTTTTTCCACAACAGTAGGTATTCATAGCAACATTTCAAAGGATGGCAGACAGAACATGGGAGACCTTACCTGACCCAATAATGGGACTCTAAAACAAACAGCAGATTTTTTTACCTGCATAACATGCCAAACATGAATGTTGCAACAATTATTATTGTTGCTGTTATAATTTATCATTTGTATTACAGGGGCACCTAGAAGACACCAAACAAGGATCAGGGCTCCTCTGTGCTTGACAATGTACAAACATGTAACAGGAAGATATTTGCTGCTTCCATGAGCTCCAATCTAAGTTGCAAAAGGTGGGATAAAACGGAAAAACAAAGCCTTTACCTGTTTATCAAAGGACTTCACTAGGATGTGTCTGCTCCTTAAATATTTTGTCAGGACAGCAATGGAATGTTAAAAAGTCCATTCTTCACTTGACACAGTGGTTTTATCCACTTCAAAGAGGGTAGATTAAGCTCAAAAGGACAGGGACTGGGCCATGTTTTGTGCTTGTACAGTGCCTAGCCTATTGTGTGCACCGTCACAGCTCAGGGCAGTTGCACTTGTATTTCCCCTTAGTGGTTCAGTCAGGACACCCACTCTCAGGCATCTGCCCACCCCCAGCTATTGCCTTTCTTGGGCACAGAGCCACATCTCTCTCCCTCCCGACCGCGATATTTCCAGGCTGTACTGTTCCCTGCCTTCACTGTTATTCCCAGCAAAGGCAGTCTGCCCAAACTGGCCTGCTTGCTTTCTCTTCAGAGACTAATGACAGTGTGATTGCCAACAGCTATAAGTTACCATACAGCACATCCTATGCAAGCCTATTTTATTCTTAAAATAAAAAGCCTTACAGAAAAAACATATTATAATAATAAAAGAACCTACACCAATGATAATAAGCTTACCAGAGATCTCCTCCCCCGCTCACCTCCCAACTGTCTCTAACATGGGCTTTGGCAGGTAAGTCCTCAAAGGAGTCTTTTGTGGTCACAAATTCACAAAAGCCTCAGCTCAGAATTAGCACACTCATGTAAAGTTTAGTCTCTCCTTTATGCAGTTTGGGGGGTTCTGAACTGGAGTTTTCAGAAACAAGTACACCTCTACCCCAATATAACGCTGTCCTCGGGAGCCAAAAAATCTTTCCACGTTATAGGTGAAACTGCGTTATGTCGAACTTGCTTTGATCCGCTGGAGTGCGCAGACCCACCCCCCCCCCCGGGCGCCGCCTCACCGCCTTATATTCGAATTGGTGTTATGTCGGATCGCATTATATCGGGGTAGAGGTGTAATCAGTAAACACTCGGTTTCCTCTCCCCAAGGTGTAGCTTCAAGAGGATGGATTCGAAGTGGGTCATTTGCATTCCCCTCATATCCCCCCACCCCACAGTATTCCCTAGGAAATCCATTTCACACGTATTGTCCCCAAAATTCCTCTGAAGTTCCTAATATCTCCCAGAAATTTCATTAATCCTGTCTTCCTGCTCAAGAAGTTCCATACAACCCCACAATAGCACACAAACATTTGCATTTTCCATACAATGGACCCCAAAGGTATTAAATGTAATTCAATAAGGTTTAACTTAATTCCATAAAGTTTGCCCAGGATATTGCAGGACACAGTCACATCTGCCACAAGCACTATCAGAAGCAAATAAATAAAATTCTGATGAATAATTAAAAACCTGCACCCACGGGAAATGAAATAAGGACTTCCTACTTCAGAAGGCAAGGGTTGGCAAATTCAGGGCCTGATTCTCAGCTGGTGTCAATCAGCATAGAGCCATTGAAGCCAATGAAGCTATGCAACTTTACACCAGTTGAGGATCTACCCCAGTGGCTCTACTATGACAGCTACCCCTCATTCCTGCTCTTTTTTGATCCATACGAAAAGCCAATACATTATTTTAAAACAAGAGAGTTAATTGAGACAGGGTAGTGTGGAAGTGGGATGTAAGGTGTTCTTCGATCCCTGCTGAGTATCTATACTCCTTCAATTCAGGTCATGAAGGCAAACTTAAATAAGGACCATTAAGGTAAAAACTATTATCTGGGTTTGGAAACCTCATTGATCTCTGCATTAATTTATCACAAGGATTCTTGAGCTTTTTGCTGAGAGATGGTGCCCACTCTTCACTACTCCCTTTTTGTGCAGTCAAAGACATTCACGAGAAATAAGGGTTAGCAGTGCAATTTCATGCCTAATCAAGCTTCCAATCATCAACAATGTCCACTGATGAATTAATAGTTCCATTGAGCCAATTTGTGGACTTAAACCTTTTTTAGTTCTGTAGTTCGTTAGCCGCAGTTAGGATATAGCACAAGGTACATTAGGTATTCTTCATTAAAGCAATCAGTTAACTTCTTGTGGAGGTGGTAAAATGAATTCTGTCAGGGTTTTATTCTGCAGCACAGGTGTGGTGGGTTTCATATATAAGCACAAAGTAAAAGTGCTGAGCAGGGCAAAAAGTGCAAGACGAACCTGATCCTGCATTAATAGGAACATTACTCAGCCAGTGTCATGTTACTCCTTGATGCAGATTGTATTTAATCCAGGTCTTCTTAGACATGCTCATACTCCGCCTTCTCTACACCGTGGACTTTTAAGTAAAAAAAAATCGGAGACTTACTGTATTGCTGCTCACTGCAAAGGACTGAGTGCACTACACTCCCCTTCCCCAAGGGACTGTACACACGCTTAAAGTTAGGCACATTGTTTTATGCACCACTTGCTGGGTAATAACATGAGAGAACTCCGTTCTTATTTAAACTGGTCCTTTATTAAAAGAACTATTTTATAGAGCTGCTCCAACTGCCCCTAGCATTCCAGCTATGTGTACACAGACTAATTTCCGCTGCCTTCAGCAAACACTTCCTTCTGCAACCTGTGCTTCTCCCTCCAAGCAGGTCGCTACACACATGCTTTGGTACCTCTCTCAATCAAAGCCCTAGCATCGAACTTTACTTCTCCTCCATTACCAATTGTACTGAAGAACAATAACCTGGCATGCCCTGCTGATCACCATGTAATGCAAAGATGGCAGGGTCAGGAGTACCCACAGAGATAGTCACACTTCTGTTTCATTCAGCTGCTTCACAGTTATGTGAAATAAGAACTTGCAAGATTGGAAGAGCAAGCATTTCCAATGCTTCCTATAAATTAAAACAGGAGGCTCCTATTCCCTTAAAACCCTTTTCATTAAATCTAATCTTCACTGAATACAAGGCCATACCTCCTCCCTAAATATAGGAACCTGGAAAAAATATTTCTGTCCTCCCTCCTGGAGTAGCCATTAATATCCCACAATACCCAGGTGCAGACAAGTATCTGGAAACAATGGTAAAACCACCTGCCAACTGAATGCCTGTTATTGATTCTCCTCTGCTACAACAGCAGCTCTTGGAAAAACAATGTAGTTTGATTGGAGTGTATATTCTGAGTGCATAGACACAGAGGACAATTTTCAGACCAGTGTTAAACATGCTCTGACTGTATATTCTTAATACACATCAAAATAACACTATGCACACATCCAAAATAATGTTCAGTGTACAAAAACATTTTTTCTACTGAAAATAATTTTTTGATTAGTATGAAGTAGAGTTGAGTCAGTGCATTAAGGGGCTACAGAAGTTGATTCTTTGCAGCCAAATTATTACTAGTGATGCTGCAGGTTAGCCACAATCCAAGTGGGAAACTATACTACCCCATGCTAGTAGCTAATGTCTTTTGCAGTCTTGACTATCTTGAAGTGGCACTATATTCTCTAGGTGCTACACACTGCAGGTTCCTGGAGACTTGTGCCATGAGGAAGTATTTATGTCTTTGGATGTTAGTGTTGTTTTCCAAAGATCTGTTGATCTTTTGTGTTTCTCTTTGTGTCTCTGGTGTGGTGGATGGGAGAGCCTCTGTAGGCAGTGAAGATGCTTCAGTGAATTAACAGAGGATATCATTTAAAAAATGACCCAAGGAAGAAATTAAAAGAATTGCTTTTATTTTATGTTTGCTAATGATATAAATATCACTCAGAGAATCAAGATCATCACTATCGTTAAAGATACTGAACAGTTGTAAAGTCCTGCTTTTCTGGCCGTCATTCAACCACAAAAAGACACGATAACACTCTTATGAACTACATCAGAAGCTTTTGGCGGATCATAGTTTATCTCCTGGAAACTAGAGGTAAAAGACTATGTAGCTAAGAGTGTGCTGGCAACCGTGAGTGACAAGCTCCTTAAATGTCTAACTATGAAGACTTTTTCTTTATCCATTAACCAAGGTGCTGTGTGCTCTAATGCCAGAACGAACCTTTTACAGCTGAGAAGTGAATCATCTGGAAAGCAAACATCTCCATTCTTCCCCTTGGCTAGTAGCACTAGTCAATAGTAGAACTGAGCTTAGTAGCATTCTGCTCTATAGAAGCTAGTTAAAATGCTGAATCTTTACTTTTTCTGCAAAAAGGCCATTCCATTCCACATGTAGTCAGAACCTACAGAACATCATGGAAGCTGCCTTCCTCTTTAAGGAACAGACTGTGCCATCTTTGCTCACATGAGTGGTACCTTACTCCTCTAATAATCCCATTGAATTCAAAGGGGCTACTTGCAGAGTAAACTACTATTCAGCCTAAGTAGGGGAGGCACAGTCTGGCCCCAATGTATCAGCCGCAAGGAGCAAACTTAAGATGTCTTTGAGGATATTATATATCTGTATTTGTATAAAGGGAACAACAGATGGACATGCTTCTACCAGGATGCAGATGCTCCCCTTTGTAAAAATTTTTGGCCTATTTTTTTCTTTTCTTTTTTTCTTTGTGTCCTTGAGGACTCCCCCGTGTCTCCTTGAATTTAAAAAAAAAATGATTACTGGTAGGTTCAGTAGGTTTATTAATAAATTCCCTTAAAATCTGTTGAATGCATTATTGCCAGGACCTGTTGGTTTGTACATATTCAATTTTGCCTCAGCTATCCCTTTACCTGCTTTTAGCTACTGACTATTATTGAGGTTTTCACTATTTCCTAGGAGCATAGAAAGTAACAAATATTTACTTAGTGTGACAAAGTTCCTCCTCTATCTTGGTGGGTCCTGCGCTTATTGGTGGATTTTCTTGCCTCAGAGATTCACCATGTGGGTTGGGGAACAGCCCAGAGACCTTCCCCTCTGGAAGAACCCACAGTCCAGGTCAATTGGGAGGTTTGGGGGGAACCCGGGCCCGCCCTCTACTCCGGGTTCCAGCCCAGGGCCCTGTGGACTGCAGCTGTCTATAGTGCCTCCTGTAACAGCTGCATGACAGCTACAACTCCCTGGGCTACTTCCCCACGGCCTCCTCCAAACACCTTCCTTATTCTTATCGACTCTGCGTTGCATAAGGGAAAATGAAGATTTCCTGGACAGACGTCAGGAGATGCTTCTACGGCCACAATGTTCTGAAGATTCAGAGCAGGCGCAGAAGGATGGTGAAGAAGTTTGGCAGCATGTGACCTCCAGAAGGAGAAAGAGGAGCGTCCATGTACCAGCAATGGAGATACAGGTGAGCAATCGTTTCCATGTTCTCTCTACAGGTACTAATGCGGAGAGTGGAGTAGATGACCCATCTGAGGGAAGGGAGCAGAAGGAGACTCCACCGATTGGAAGGCAAAAGATGCACTGTCCTAGGTATGAGGGTTCCACAACCACCACTCCCAAGAGGAGGAGAAGGGTGGTGGTGGTTGGGGACTCCCTCCTCAGGGGGACTGAGTCATCTATCTGCCGCCCCGACCGGGAAAACCGAGAGGTCTGCTGCTTGCCAGGAGCTAGGATACACGATGTGACGGAGAGACTGCCGAGACTCATCAAGCCCTCAGATCGCTACCCCTTCCTGCTTCTCCACGTGGGAACCAACGATACTGCCAAGAATGACCTTGAGCGGATCACTGCAGACTACGTGGCTCTGGGAAGAAGGATAAAGAAGTTTGAGGCGCAAGTGGTGTTCTCATCCATCCTCCCTGTGTGAGGAAAAGGCCTGGGTAGAGACGGTCGAATCGTGGAAGTCAACGAATGGCTACACAGGTGATGTCGGAGAGAAGGCTTTGGATTCTTCGACCATGGGATGGTGTTCCAAGAAGGAGTGCTAGGCAGAGACGGGCTTCACCTAACGAAGAGCGGGAAGAGCATCTTCGCAAGCAGGCTGGCTAACCTAGTGAGGAGGGCTTTAAACTAGGTTCACCGGGAGAAGGAGACCAAAGCCCTGAGGTAAGTGGGGAAATGGGATCCTGGGAGGAAGCAAGAGCAGGAGAGCGCAAGAGGGGAGGACTCCTGTCTCATACTGAGAAAGAGGGACGATCGATGAGTTATCTTAAGTGCCTATACACAAATGCAAGAAGCCTGGGAAACAAGCAGGGAGAACTGGAAGTCCTGGCACAGTCAGGAAACTATGATGCGATTGGAATAACAGAGACTTGGTGGGATAACTCACATGACTGGAGTACTGTCATGGATGGATATAAACTGTTCAGGAAGGACAGGCAGGGCAGAAAAGGTGGGGGAGTTGCATTGTATGTAAGAGAGGAGTATGACTGCTCAGAGCTCCGGTATGAAACTGCAGAAAAACCTGAGAGTCTCTGGATAAAGTTGAGAAGTGTGAGCAACAAGGGTGATGTCGTGGTCGGAGTCTGCTATAGACCACCAGACCAGGGGGATGAGGTGGACGAGGCTTTCTTCCAGCAACTAACAGAAGTTGCTAGATCACAGGCCCTGGTTCTCATGGGAGACTTTAAGTTTTTGGAAAGTGTAGGGGACAATTTCCTGGTGCAAGTGCTGGAGGAACCAACTAGGGGCAGAGCTTTTCTTGACCTGCTGCTCAAACAGGGAAGAATTAGTAGGGGAAGCAAAAGTGGATGGCAACCTGGGAGGCAGTGACCATGAGATGGTTGAGTTCAGGATCCTGACACAAGGAAGAAAAGAGAGCAGCAGAATACGGACCCTGGACTTCAGAAAAGCAGACTTTGACTCCCTCAGGGAACTGATGGGCAGGATTCCCTGGGAGAATAACATGAAGGGCAAAGGGGTCCAGGAGAGCTGGCTGTATTTTAAAGAATCCTTATTGCGGTTGCAGGAACAAACCATCCCGACGTGTAGAAAGAATAGTAAATATGGCAGGCGACCAGCTTGGCTTAACAGTGAAATCCTTGCTGACCTTAAACGCAAAAAAGAAGCTTACAAGAAGTGGAAGATTGGACAAATGACCAGGGAGGAGTATAAAAATATTGCTCAGGCATGCAAGAGTGAAATCAGGAAGGCCAAATCGCACTTGGAGTTGCAGCTAGCAAGAGATGTTAAGAGTAACAAGAAGGGTTTCTTCAGGTATGTTAGCAACAAGAAGAAAGTCAAGGAAAGTGTGGGCCCCTTACTGAATGAGGGAGGCAACCTAGTGACAGAGGATGTGGAAAAAGCTAATGTCCTCAATGCTTTTTTTGCCTCTGTCTTCACAAACAAGGTCAGCTCCCAGACTGCTGGACTGGGCAGCACAGTATGGGGAGGAGGTGACCAGCCCTCCGTGGAGAAAGAAGTGGTTTGGGACTATTTAGAAAAACCGGATGAGCACAAATCCATGGGGCCGGATGCGCTGCATCCGAGGGTGCTAAAGGAGTTGGCGGATGTGATTGCGGAGCCATTGGCCATCATCTTTGAAAACTCATGGCGATCGGGGGAGGTCCTGGATGACTGGAAAAAGGCTAATGTAGTGCCCATCTTTAAAAAAGGGAAGAAGGAGGATCCGGGGAACTACAGGCCAGTCAGCCTCACCTCAGTCCCTGGAAAAATCATGGAGCAGGTCCTCAAGGAATCAATTATGAAACACTTAGAGGAGAGGAAAGTGATCAGGAACAGTCAGCATGGATTCACCAAGGGGAAGTCGTGCCTGACTAACCTAATTGCCTTCTATGATGAGATAACTGGCTCTGTGGATGAGGGGAAAGCAGTGGATGTGTTATTACTTGACTTTAGCAAAGCTTTTGATACGGTCTCCCACAGGATTCTTGCCGCCAAGTTAAAGAAGTATGGGCTGGATGAATGGACTGTAAGGTGGATAGAAAGCTGGCTAGATCGTCGGGCTCAATGGGTAGTGATCAATGGCTCCATGTCTAGTTGGCAGCCGGTTTCAAGCGGAGTGCCCCAAGGGTTGGTCCTGGGGCCAGTTTTGTTTAATATCTTTATTAATGATCTGGAGGATGGTGTGGACTGCACTCTCAGCAAGTTTGCAGATGACACTAAACTGGGAGGCGTGGTAGATACGCTGGAGGGTAGGGATCAGATACAGAGGGACCTAGACAAATTAGAGGATTGGGCCAAAAAAAACCTGATGAGGTTCAACAAGGACAAGTGCAGAGTCCTGCACTTAGGACGGAAGAATCCTATGCACTGCTACAGACTAGGGACCGAATGGCTAGGTAGCAGTTCTGCAGAAAAGGACCTAGGGGTCACAGTGGACGAGAAGCTGGATATAAGTCAACAGTGTGCTCTTGTTGCCAAGAAGGCTAATGGCATTTTGGGCTGTATAAGTAGGGGCATTGCCAGCAGATCGAGGAACGTGATCATTCCCCTTTATTCAACATTGGTGAGGCCTCATCTGGAGTACTGTGTCCAGTTTTGGGCCCCACACTACAAGAAGGATGTGGAAATATTGGAAAGAGTCCAGCGGAGGGCAA
>NW_020664375.1:3211112-3224175 GCF_002925995.2 Terrapene triunguis
TGACAGAACAAGGAGCAATGGTCTCAAGTTGCAGTGGGGGAGGTCTAGGTTGGATATTAGGAAACACTATTTCACTAGGAGGGTGGTAAAGCACTGGAATGCTTTACCTAGGGAGGTGGTGGAATCTCCTTCCTTGGAGGTTTTTAAGGCCCGGCTTGACAAAGCCCTGGCTGGGATGATTTAGTTGGGAATTGGTCCCGCTTTGAGCAGGGGGTTGGACTAGATGACCTCCTGAGGTCCCTTCCAACCCCAATATTCTATGATTCTCACCACAGGACCTTCCTCCTGGTGTCTGATAACGCTTGTGCTCCTCAGTCCTCTAGCAGCACACCCTCTCAGCTCCTTGCGCCTCTTGCTCCCAGCTCCTCACACTCGCACCACAAACTGAAGTGAGCTCCTTTTAAAACCCAGGTGCCCTGATTAGCCTGCCTTAATTGATTCTAGCAGCTTCTTCTTAATTGGCTCCAGGTGTCCTAATTAGCCTGCCTGCCTTAACTGGTTCTAGCAGGTTCCTGATTACTCTAGTGCAGCCCCTGCTCTGGTCACTCAGGGAACAGAAAACTACTCATCCAGTGACCAGTATATTTGCCCTCTACCAGACTCCTGTACCCCACTGGTCTGGGTCTGTCACATTAGACTATCATGAAAACGGTATTTTTATTAGTTTGTGAGAAATAAGTATAACCCACTGATGGGGGTGTGCTACATGTCCCCCCACCGTGCCAATCCACAGAAGATATAAGTTGTTACGGCTCCCAGCCTTCACTGACACATAAACACATGTTCCTTTGTCTCTCTTTATATTCTGTGTTTGTGTCATTTAGGCTGTCAGTTCTTCAGAGCAACGACTGTGTCTTCTTTAAATCTCCGTAATGACAATCCCATTCCAGCATATCTGAGTACCCAGTGTGCCATATTCTTGTTCATCCCCCTGTTTTCAAAAAGTTTCAATTATACACCATTGAGCAGGAGTAGATTAAGAATGTCATTCTGATTAAGGAGTCATAGGAATGGCCCAGTAGCTGCAGTAAGTGATGGTACTCTGCCACTGACAAAAGAACGAATTCCAAAAGCTCAGAAACTGTGTTGCTCAGGTTCCACCTTCATGATCCAGGGCATCGTGGCAACTTCAAGCATCCCATCTCTTGGCCTTCTTTCCCAAAGGCATTTCTCCTGTTTCCCCTCCCCTGGCCCACCTCCAAAACACAAGAGCACAATGATAAAGGGAACCCCACTGCTGTGAGAGTCTGTCCCTGAGTTCTAAGCAGGACTGATGAGGCTATGGCACAGGGACCCTGAGAGCGAGGGGCTGCTGCAACCCCTTGTAATACTGTTTTAACATAGTAGTTCACATCAGACATTACATTGTAACATTTAGGGTATCCCTAAATCTCGGCCCCAGAGACCACTATTCCCATAGGGACAAATCCTGCCTCAGCATCCACAGCTGTGGAGGAAGGGCTACTGGTAGTGGAAAAGATCTGATTCCAGGGGGCTATGCTCTAAGGTTCTAGGGTGAGCAAGATTTGGGGGAACCACACACATGGTCTATCTTCCTAGCACTGTGCAAGGGGCAGGACAGGAGAATGGAGGGCCAGGATTCATTGCCATACAGGTGCCCAGCCCTACTACTCACACCAGTCACTGGCATGAGGACTTGGCCCTTACTTTGACCACAGTATTTTGTCTGTTTATTTCAGCAATTTGGATGTGTCTTTCTCTTGGAGACAAAGCACATGTTATAGTACCCTGCTCATAATGCCAATACAGAACATTACATAATATGGGTCTTATAAAATGTATTTGCAAATGTTTTCTGTGTAACTCTGTGTTTGCTGTTTGGAAAGAAAGAATGAAAGCATTTATTAGGGATGACTATTATGACCCTGAGTTCTGTATACTTGTGCTGATGAAGATCCATTTTGAAAATCATTCTAAAATGTTATGTCTTATGAAAACTGTTCCTTGAGGGGCTGTGCATTTTTATTTAAACAATTATTCATGGGGGTGTATGTGAGAGAACCATTATTGCAGCAACAAAGAAATGGAATTTCTGCACATTCTGGCTCAGTTTATATTCCAACCACAGTGAAAATCAGAGTCATTAAATAGCAATGAGAGAAGCCTCAGAAAGTTCAGAGGTTCCTGTCCAATAAGCATGCAAATGTTTGAGTGCTTTTTTGAAAGTTATTGGAACTATTTATCTGAATCTCCAGAGCGGCATAAAGCTGAGCTATAAAGCCAGTATTGCCAACTCTCATGATTTTATCATGAGTCGTGTGATAGTCAGGGGCATTTTAAAGCTCTAGATCCCAGATACATTATGATTATGTGAAAAATCTCAGCTACCATTTTTAAAAGTAAGTTTCTAGTCCTTGTGATTGCAGAGAAAAAGTTGAAAATGTCACATTCTAAAGGCTCAAAAACTGGGAAGATAAATAAAAATACCCCAAATTCTTCATCATAAATATTGATTTTTAAGCCTATTTCAGGATTTTGGGGGGAGCCTGAGTCATGATTTTTGAATCTTTGTGTTTGGAATACTATAGACCTCATAAAAATAAACCTCTCTCATGAGAACTCCTGTACTTCCTGATTCTGGGACAAATGCTGTCCATGTACCTCCACTCCCTCCCCTATACAAAGCTCAAGTAAATTGTGATTTACAAGTAAATGGTCTTTGTGGTAGGTATCTTATAAGGGTTTTCAGGGGAGAGAATCCTTGCCCTCGCCCTAATGGATAGGATCGAAGGTCAGTGCATAGCCATTTGGAGGCTATTTCTGTTGGTCCCTGAGTTTAGCAGAGGCTGGAGCCCCTGTGCACACATTCCATGGCAAGGGGTGTCTGCATAGTCAGATTTGCGGCAGTTCTGCTTCCCCACCTCAAACCCACTCTCTATACCCCATCCTTGCTACCACAAAAAGAGATATAGAATCCCTCTCTGTGGTCTCCTCAGAGGCTACCCCCAGCAGCATGGGTCTGTGGTTCCATGAAGCATCTAAGCCTGCGGAGGTAGGGACAGCGTACTGTGAGAACGGCCTTTCTTGTGGTATTCCAGGACTTTATGTCCTGTCTTAGGCTAGGTCTACACTACCCGCCTGAATCGGCGGGTAGAAATCGATCTCTCGGGGATCGAATTATCGCGTCTTGTCGGGACGCGACAATCGATCCCCGAATTGACGCGCTTACTCCACCAGCGGAGGTAGGAGTAAGCGCCGTCGACGGGGAGCCGTGGAGGTCGATTTTGCCGCCGTCCTCACAGCGGGGTAAGTCGGCTCCGATACGCCGAATTCAGCTACGCTATTCGCGTAGCTGAATTTGCGTATCTTAAATCGACCCCCCCCGTAGTGAAGACCTGCCCTTAAACAGAAGTGGCGTGGGCAGTTTGACTGGGTGAACATTCAAAGTGATTCCTATTTTATCAGAACTGTTTCACCCAAGCTTATTACTTAAATTCCTGACTCCAGCATAGTATCTGTTAGCACGGATCCTTATAACTCCATACAGCTACAATGTGGCATAAGGAGCTAGAAGATCTCACTTCAGGATCGGGGCCTTGGTCTATGTTTATACTGTAAATAGAACCCCATAATGTGCACTGAGTATTGTAAGTTGCATGAGAAAATGTCAAGATACCATGAGGAGAAAGTCTGTTTTTGTGATATTTTCAGCAAGATTTCCTGATCTTACTCTCCTTACTCAGGAAACATTTCCATTGAACCCAATACTAGTTTTGCCCGAGAAAGGACTACAGGATCAGCGTCTAGTTTCGCAGACCTGAGAGATTTGGATGGTTATCTGAATACTTTTGGATACATACCTGACTTTCACTTTTACACTGTCACTCATCACAGGATGTATAGCTGCCTCAGCACAGCTGCCTTTCAGATAAGGTATCAGTCCTATAAGACTCTTAACAGTGATGTCTGCTCCTAAACCTCTTCAGAGCAATCTTGTTACTTCCCAGGCTGCTTTGCAGCTGAGGAGCTACATGCACATAAAATGCCTTGCAGTGAGCTACACACACATGTACCTACACACACAAGTTTTCAACCCCACATTAAAAAAAAAAACTGTACAGATTCCATAGAATCTATTTAACCAAAATCCACATGCCAAGAGTTCATTTGCCATGCCCCAAACCTGAACCTTGGAAGCCTTTCCCAGTGGGTACATTCTAATGGGAAAGGAGGAGAAAATCTATTAAAAATAAACTAGTGCATCAAGAGGAAAATATTCACCCAATTAACAAGTGTATTTTCTGGGTATCTAGCAGAGATATATAGTATAAAGCAGCAGAATCCTTGAGGTACCTGTAATATATATATAAAGATTTTTTTCTCTTGTCTGAGATTGCAGCAATGGTGGTGTTAAAAAAATAAAAAGTACAAGACATAGAAATATTTGAGCAACTGCTCAGCATTCCATTAAAAGGTGATTTTATTTTTCAAAAGTCACTGATTTCTGAATGTTTATTAACATCTATGGCACCTCTTAATACAGAAACCTGCAGCAGTTAGCTGTGACAGAGACTTCAGAAGAAATGTTCCCATACCTGAAATTCTTCCTCATTTCCATGAATATGTGCCTGATTCATTAAAACACTTATTGTAAATGTAGGCAAGTGACAAAAAATGTGTCTTTCCTAATCATTTCCAATTTCCAAAGCAAACACAAATAGCTTAATCACTTGGAGTCTGAGAAGTAGGTAGGGGTAAATCTGGTCATTAAATTGAGGCTGAAAACACTGCTCTACAGCCAAAATGCTTCTGAAATAAATGTAGTCAAACTTTACTAATTCTGGGTCACTGAGAACGAAAATGATGCTTAAAATTGTTGATTGGCTCTAGTTTTCAAGATATGCTACTGGGTCAGTATATACGACCCTTGACTTGGGAAAGTGAGTTATAAAGGGAAGGGATCTCAATTTAAACCAGAAATGACTAAAATACATCTTTGACTGGATCTATGAATAAATCTATGACTGGGTTTGGACAGTACTTGCTTTTTAGGCAAAACAATGAATGACGCAATCTGAAGCTGGTATTGTGTCATACATGATATGAATTGCATCATGTTATTCCTAGAAGTCATGGATGATGCAATCATAACGAAGCTTACATCACTCTGCTGAACAAATTGCCCTATATCAGCTCTAGAAATCATACAGTGTCATGCTCTCTTATTTGTCAGTGTATGATTTTGCAAAGGGACACATTTCTGTTTAGCCAAAGTGAGCAGAGATGCCTCATACTTGTGTGAACAGTGCAGATAACTTCTGCTATGTTTGTGGTGAAGTGACTTTTGCATCACAAAAGCGCAGTATAACCACTATGGTTAAGAAAGCCTATCACCTTTATTTTGGCTGCAAAATTGGAGATCGGGACAAGAGGTGGGCCCCACACATATGCTGCAATACTTGTGCAACAAATCTTTGCCAGTGGTTGAACAGGAAAAGGAAATCTATGCCTTTTGCAGTGCCAATGATTTGGAGAGAGCCAACAGATCATACCAGCAATTGTTACTTCTGCATGGTGCCTCCAGTTGGGAAAGGTGTGCCAAAGAAGAAAAAGTGGACTGTGCATTATCCAAACATTCCATCAGCTATACGCCCAGTACCCCACGGAGAAGGACTGCCGGTTCCTGATCCACCAGAATCATTCTCACTTGAGTCAGACGAGGAAGAGGAAGAGGATGAAACTTCTGGTCCTGAACCATCAGTGTCACAGGACCCACATTTTCTCCCATCCTCCTCCTCTGAACCACACCTCATAACACAAGGTGAACTGAATGACCTTGTCAGGGATTTGGAACTACCCAAGAGTAAGGCAGAGCTGTTGGGCTCCAGACTACAGCAGTGGAATCTCCTGGCAGGTGATGTTAGGGTTTCCATGTTCCGTGACCGTCAAAAGGATCTTGTCCCATTCTTCTTCATGGAAGGTGATCTTGTAGCCTGCAACAACATCGATGGTCTGATGGCAGCCCTCAACACCGTTCACGATCCAGAGGAGTGGAGACTGTTCATTGATTCATCGAAGACGAGTCTTAAAGCTGTTTTACTGCATAATGGCAATGTTTTGCCATCAATTCCAGTTGGTCACGCAGTCCATATGAAGGAAACCTATGACAACATGAAACAACTTTTGAGGTGCATAAACTATGACTAACATCAGTGGCAGCTTTGTGGCGATTTGAAGGTTGTTGCTCTCTTGCTTGGTCTGCAGACTGGATACACAAAGTACTGCTGTTTTCTCTGCGAATGGGATAGTCGTGCAAGAGATTCCCACTACATCAAGAAAGATTGGCCACTCCGACAGTCATTGGAGCCTGGGAGGAAAAGTGTTCAGCGTCCACCACTTGTTGAATCAAGGAAGATTTTGTTACCACCCTTACACATCAAGCTGGGTCTGATGAAGAACTTTGTCAAGGCCATTGACAAAACACAAGCAGCTTTCAAGTACCTCCGTGGAAAATTTCCAAGGTTAAGTGAAGCTAAGATAAAGGAAGGTGTCTTTGTTGGTCCTCAGATTCGTGAACTTCTTCGAGATGATGCATTTGACCATGCACTGTGTGGCAAGGAAAAGACGGCATGGAAAGCCTTCCAGTTAGGGGCAATAAATTTTCTCGGAAACAACAAGGCAGACAACTACAGGTTGTTGGTGGAAAACCTCCTCAAGGCATACAAAAGCCTTGGTTGCAACATGTCACTAAAGATACATTTTTTGCACTCTCATCTAGATTTTTTTCCACCGAACTGCGGAGCAGTGAGCGACGAGCACAGCGAGTGATTTCACCAGGACATTGCAACAATGGAGAAACGCTATCAGGGCAAATGGAGCCCATCAATGCTTGCAGATTATTGCTGGACAGTGACAAGAGATGCTCCATTTAATGAATACAAGAGACAAGCCAAGAAGCGCCGAGTAGACACTGAATAGGACTAAACTATGTACATAATAGTTTTTTGCCTTTTGTTTCATAATAAATTTTATTTATATAACCCTTTTGCTGATTTTTAAAGTGTTACATAAACAGGACAGGTGAAATATTATCATGTAAAGCAACCATAAACACATGAAAAGACCTAGGTTTACAATTTATGATTAAAACTCTACTATCTACACAATATACATAGACAGAAAATGTAAAAACTTAAATATCTTAGAAACAGTAGCCAATCGGTTGTTTTAATTGTCATATTTGAATTCAGCACATCAAAATACATAATAAATAGCACATTTTATCTCTGAAGCAGACGACTTCTCAAAAATTGTAGACCAGTGAAATCTGACTTTGAAATGGTGC
Source organism: Terrapene triunguis (assembly GCF_002925995.2). Taxonomy (NCBI): domain Eukaryota; kingdom Metazoa; phylum Chordata; order Testudines; family Emydidae; genus Terrapene; species Terrapene triunguis. The sequence goes on from NW_020664375.1 coordinate 3,218,419, forward strand.
ACTTTTGCCATCCAGCACAGCACATTTCCCCTTCTAATTTCAACCATAACTAGGAAGCACAGAAGTACACGAAAAATAAAAAATAAGAACAAAGGGTCTAATGCTGGATCATCATAACCGGCTGCATTTTACCACCCCACCTGCCAAAAGTGGCCCTAAACCTGGCAGATCTATCCCCCAAAGATCACCCCTGGGTAGGAGATCATCAGCTGGCATAAAGCCACCCTAGCATCTCCCATGCCATACCCCTCCACACTGCTGACATGAGGATGGGACTAGATGAAGAAGGAGTGGCCAGGGCTCTCCTCTTCCCTAAGGATTCCCAGCTACTGTAACAGCTCCTCAGGCTGCTCTGACCTTCACTAGCCCAGCCCAATGCAAAGCAGCCCCAGCATCAAGGAAGATCAAAGGACAGCTTTGCTTACCCACCTATCCCCTCTTCATCAGCATCAGACGATCCTCAGCGGCTGGTGGGGCTCTAGCCTGATACATTTAGTTTTGGTTTGGTCTGAGTTTTCAACTAAGGCTCCAGCAGATTCTTACTTTATACAAATGAAGTCACCCTCCTCTAGTTAGAACAGGACAATAAACTACAATACACATTTATTTGGCTTGGGTTGTGGATGTCCTACTTATAAACTAACAGCATCTGTTTGTATATAGGATCTATTGTTCTTGGAACACCATCTGTTTAATCCGTAGCTGTGATTATATGACCCCCTTAACTGTAGTGATGGCAGGAGGCTTGTTTTCATTTTTGTACTGATGTCAGATTGACAAGTCAGTTAACACACTCTGAGGTCAGCAGTTTATCTGCGAGTCAGTATCTTCATTTTACTTGTCTGGAGCATATTTTGGTTGTCCTTGACTACTGGACAATTGCATTTTCCCCAACCTCATTAGAAGTAACATGCTATTCTTGAGTTAGAGGGTCAATAGGATTACTTGCAGAGTAAACAAGGTGAGTAAACAAGGCATAATAGCACTAAAATGGGCTGAAGTCCACAGGGAGGTGCTAGTGACACAGGAAACTAGATTCTCATCTCAGTTACTACAGATTTACTGCAGTGTATCCTTAATGCCTTTTGTCATTGGAGTTATTCCAGATTTACAGCAATGTAACTGAGATCAGAATCTAGCCCAGAGACTTTGTTGTCAATTGCCTTTTCTCCCTGGAACTATAAACATTAGTTTGAGCGCCTCTCTCTTATATTATATCATGCAGATCCAGTGAATGATAGAACAAAAATATAAAGCAAACTAAATACTTGTGTGTACATGTATAAATTTATTACCATTTCTCAGTATATTATGGATTTGTACAACAGTTTTGGAGACAGGGTGCTTCTTTTTAAGAAGTAGGATACCTAATTCATATATCATTTGTATTTTGGACTACTGCAGTGCACTAAAATGTCCCTCAAAGCCACAGCCACTCAATCCTCATTACTGTACATTCTGGGGTTTGATTATTCTGTCATCTATATATGTGCAGTGACCACTGATTTCAACTGTTAGGATAGACAGGCACATTGTGTCTGGAAAGATTATCTAGTTTATAATATATGTGAGTGTGTAGGTAGAGGGAGAAACACACACAGTATGTACATTTAAACTCAGTGTATATATGAAATCACCTTCACATCAGGGAAGAGCACATGTGTTTTAAGCCTCCAGAGTCTGAACAAAGCCCAGGCACTGACCCAGTCTGGGGATCTCTAGGCACACACACTCTCAAGGTGCTGACACTCTATCTAGCAACCCTGTCCTGAGAGCTTAGACCATGCTGCTCCTTTGCCCAGACTCTGGAACCAGTGCTGACTCCTCAGAGCCCCCCGGCTTAAACACATCCTTTCGTAGAACTCTACCCATAGGTCATCTGGTTTACCAATTTAAGGGGCCATGTAGTACATGTAGGATATAACAGAGAGACACTTTGCAAGAAATTCTAACACATTATTGCCCTTTACTTAATCACATGAGAAATATACAGATCTATGCAAAATAATAAACCCTACACGCATTTCCCTACATGTAGATAGCGTTCTCAGAAAAGAGCAAGCTGGTTTTCGGAAAGGGCGTGGATGCACAGACCAGATCTTCACTCTACCAAACATAATAGAACAATATTTAGAATGGCAACGGCAACTCTACATAAACTTCATAGACTTTGAGAAGGTTTTTGACAGCATTCACAGGACCAGCCTATGGAGCATTTTGTGGGCATATGGAGTCCCTCTCTGCATAATCAACAACAAAAGCTTCTATTCCAACTTTACATGCAGTGTTGAGCCCAGACAGCTCAGTTTTGAAATCAAAACAGGAGTATGTCAGGAGTGTGTCATATCTGCAATCCTCTTCAACATTGACATCAACTGGGTAATGCAGCGTACAACAGAACACATGCCAAGAGGCATTAGATGGACACTCTTCTCATCCCTTGAAGACCTGGACTTCGCAGATAATGTCGCTCTCCTATCACATGCCCAACACCATATGCAAGAAAAAAAATTACCTGACTCAACACATTCAGCCAGAAAAACAGCCACAATAAGACAGATGTTATGACTTTTAATATTGCCTCACCATCACCAGTATGGATAGAGGATTATGTTCTCACCAATGTAAAAACATTCACATACTTGGGCAGCACCATCAGCCGGGACGGTGGAACAAGCCAGGACATCTGGAACAGAATCAATCAAAGCCAGGACCACCTTCAGGAGCTTAAATACAGTCTGGAAATCACCAAAATACAACACCAAAACCAAACTCAAGATTTATCAAAGCTGCATACTTTCAACACTACTTTAGAGTGCAGAATGCTGGAGAATGACAAAGTATGACATGTCCAAACTGTCTATTCCATTCAACCTGCCTCAGAAAAATCCCAGAACAATCTCAAACCAAGACTTATTTGCACAGTGCAGCCAAGAAAATATGAGCACCATCATTGCCAGGAGGCATTGGAGATGGATTGGCCATGTGGTTTGGACAGAAACTGATTCCATCACCAGAGTGGCAATAAGATGGACACCTGAAGGGAAGTGAAAATGAAGTCGCCTGAAAACAACATGGCGAGGAGCTGTGGAAACTGAGCTGATAAATCAGGGCACAGCTGGGGAACCATTGAAAGACTTGCCAGAAACAAACAGGAGTGGAAGAGGTTCGTCGCTGCCCTAAATGCCAGAGGCATAATGGGTACTAACTAAGCTAACTACCTAACTAACTAGCATTTCCCTGCCTCAGTTTCTTCACCACTCCACAGCATTCTTTGGGCTTCCATCAGTGTGCTCTGTGGGATCCAGGATACTTCCCGCAAAGCTGCATAACTTCTCTCTGAAACATGGACGTGGAATCTCTCCTTCCAAAACTCCTTGTGTGTATCTCTATGCATCTTCCAATGTGAGTCCTTTTATAACTTTTTACTTTGGACACCTGTCACTTTATCTTGCTTGGTAACTTTCTACCTCTCTCCACTTCCCCCCTCCCTTCAGCCAGGAGGAGAAGTATCTTCTCTCAGCTCAAGCAAACCCATTAGCTCCTGGCCTTTACCTTGAAACAGTGGCAATTGAGTTCTAAGGACCTGCCCTTGTCCCTAGTCTGGCAGAGACAGGACACAGCCCTGCCCGCTCATGGTGAATATATATATAGAGAGGTATTCAAAATAAAGCAATTTTCATAGTAACAGCTCCTTAATAACAACCAGAATTCATAAATTGTACATAAGCTCCCCAATTCACCACAATAATTAATTGAAATACAGAAAATTGAAATTTTTGTTTTAAAAAATTATTCCTTAGGAAGGTGGATGGGAGAGAGGGGAAAGGGTATTGCTAGGATAGTTCTGCTGGAAGGATATACAGTAGATGGGATTATTTCTAATCAGATTACTCACTAAGGGATCAGAATATGAACTACAAACCTCAGAGAGACAAAAGGTCTCTGGAGACAAACATGAGCTAGAGAAGAATGTTTACTAAGGTAAAAATAAACTTGCTTCCATAACAACGTTGCAGTTGGCATAAAAACATTCAGGCAAGGCGGGATAGTGATGACTAAATATTCTGAGAAAGGTACATGGAAAAGCCCATAGCTCTGACTGTGAGTACTCAAAAACAAAGGTATTAACCATAAAAGCAAGTTAGAAGTACTGTATCTGCCTTTATCTTTAGTGCTTTCATGTAATCCGATTTATTTACTCTCTTCTGCAGGACAGACAGCTGCCTCCATCAGAGAAATGTATTCCCAGGAATCATTTTATAACTGGAGACTAACTTCATACAGACCTTTGCACACCTGTTCCTTTGTATTTTAGAGAAAATTCTCCTTTTAGAACAGAATGGATGATTTAATGCTGCCTGTCTTGTAACCTCTACGAGCACAAGAACTAGTTTTTTTGGTAAAAGAGCCCTAGTTAAGTGTAATAGCTCACATTCATGGGGGTTCCCAGGGTTCTGAGAACAGAACGTACATATTAAACCACACACACGGTTATTTATTGTGACAAACTCCTGTTTATATCCATGCTGTACACTCTACTTTAATAAGGTATTTTAGACAATAAGAGTAAAAAAGTACAATCAACATGATGATTTGTAACACCTAAAGGCCCCAGCTGAGATTAGGGTACCATTGTACTAAGCACTCTATCAATCAACTCGTGGTTAGAAGCAGGGTAAAGAGGGAAAAGGCACAGAGAAATGAAATGATTGTCCAAGTGGCAGAGCAAGAAATAGAGCCCAGATCTTTAGACACCCAGTTCAGCATTATATCCACACTGGCTCTCACATTCACAGTTTTTGATTTAGTTTTATGGGCAGAGAATTTTACCTGTAAGAAACAATATACATAGCCCTTTCCTCCCGAACTACAGCCAGCTGCTATAGCCAGTGAAACCAGTCCTATTGCTGTCCCTAAGGCTAGATTTATGACTTTTTGTTTGCAGTTGCAAGCAAAAGTGAATTTGCATTGCCATGGTAGTTTTCTTCTAATCCTCCTTACATATGCATGGGATTTCATTAGGGTCATTAAGGGGTTGATGTCATAATACAGAGTGTGAGTGCTGAAATAATTTTTAAGAATAATTTCAAAATCACAGTATACAAACTGAGATTGTCCCATTTCTTGCATGCTGCATAAAGCAGAAGAAACTGTGTACAATGCTCTCTTTTAGGGACAAACAGGTACAAGTTAACCTGCAAAACCCTGTGCTGCTATGCTTCTCATTTCCAAGGCAGCAGGGCATTGTTGCACACCAACTGCATGCTTTGGTCGTGCAGAAATGCCAAAGGGGCATAGCCCCACTGAAAAAGCCAATGCCGGACCACATAGCCACACTGAAAGGGCACACGGCCAGACCACATTCCTTTGTGCTCAAAAGGCCCAGGGGGTTGGACTAGATGACCTCCTGAGGTCCCTTCCAACCCTGATATTCTATGATGATGATGAAAACTGCCTCTTCCTGCTGTACATTATGTTTAGTTCTGGGCATGGCACTGTGGCTGTAGGTTAAACAGCACCAAAGAGAGACAAACAGAATTTCACATTTTACAGCAATGTTCCAGGCCTTACCCTCTGTTCCCTGATGCTGTGGATTGAATTTACCGTAATTATCTTGATCTGCACCCCAATCCCTGCACCTCCTTCCTGCACCCCTAACCGTGCACTGTGCTTTCTTCACCCCAACACCTGCCCCCTCCTGTGCCCTACCCCTGCTCCCTTCCTGCACCCCAACCTTGCACTGTGCCCCCTTTG
>NW_020664375.1:3224185-3249399 GCF_002925995.2 Terrapene triunguis
CTGCTCCCTTCCTGCACCCCAACCTTGCACTGTGCCCCCTTTGCCCCAACCCCTGCACCCCCTACCCCAACCCCCCTCCTGTGCCCATGTGGGGAAACTGACCTGGATGCACATTGGCATTGCTGCCCCCCTTCCCGGGAGGCTGTGAGGGAGAGAGCAAAGAGCAACCTCAGGGCTCCCTGCAGCCAGGTCACTTTCCCCACCTGGGCTGTGTAAGGGCGGAGAGCAGCAGCTCCCGATGCTCCCCTCACAGCACAGCACAGGTGGGGAAAATGACCTGGCTGCACGGAGCACTTCGTGTTGCTCCTCGCTCCCCCTCACACCCGCAGCTCCCTAGGTGGGTGTGGAGGAACATTGATGGGGATGTGAGCAGTATCTGTGTGTCACTGGTTCACCACCACCCCCATGTTCCTCTGCCGGGAGGAAGCAAGGAGAAATCTGGGCACCTGCCCACACGGTGCTCCCTAGGGAGCAGTTTCTGACACTACATGGGCAGCGCGCACTTCTGCGCTGCCACATAGTACCCCCTGGTCTACAGGGTACCCTGAGCGGCCACCCAGGTGGCCCACCTCTAAAGCCAGCCCTGACAGTATTCCCACAGCAGTCGCACCAATATAGAGGTAAAATAAACTCTCTGTTCCAGCTAGGGTGACCAGATGTCCTGATTTTATAGGGACAGTCCCGATATTTGGGACTTTATCTTATATAGTCGCCTATTACTCCCCACCCCGTGTCTCGATTTTTCACACTTGCTGTTTGGTCACTCTAGTTCCAGCTTGAGAGTCCCCTGTTTATGCATCCCAGGATCACAATAGCTCTTTAGGCCATAGTGTTCCACTGGGAGTTTGTGTTCAGCGGATTATCCATCCCCAACCCCAAATCTTTTTCAGAGTCACTGCTTCCCAGGATAGAGTCCATCCTCCCACAAACCTGTAAGTATGGCCTACATTCTTTGTAAAATCAATAGCAATAGAAAAGTCCCAGTTAAGTCCTTTTCCTATGCACTTACATCACTAGAAAGGTCAGGCTAACCAACTGGTTTATATAAAATGTTACAGAAAACAAAAGTTAGCTCAATAAAAAGACTAATAAAACTTTGTCTGTAATATTACTATCACGGAGACCACGATGCAGAAAGTTACTATGCAACAGTGCAAACGTCAACACAATTAACTTTTTTTTTTCAAATTAAGGCATAAATCCTTTTTCTGCCCTGCATCTGCATTACAGTGTATTTCAAAAACAAACTAACAAAAACAAACAACCAGTTATTTTTAACAAAAACAGATGCTGAATCATAAGAAAATAAAACCAAAGGTCCATCAAGCCCAGTATCCTGTCTTCCAACAGTGGCCAATGCCAAGTGTCACAGAGGGAGTGAATAAAACAGGTAATCATCAAGTGATCCAGCCCCTGTCGCTCACTCACAGCTTCTGGCAAACAGAGGCTAGGGACAACAGCCCTGCCCATCCTGGCTAATAGCCATTGATGGACCTATCCTCCATGAACTTACCTAATTCCTTTTTGAGCCCTGTTATAGTCTTGGCCTTCACAACATTCTCTGGCAAGGAGTTCCACAGGTTGACTGTGCGTTGTGTGAAAAAATACTTCCTATTGTTTGTTTTAAACCCGCTGCCTATTAATTTCATTTGATGACCCCTAGTTTGTGTGTTTTGAGAAGGAGTAAATAACAGTTCCTTATTTACTTTCTCCACACCAGTCATGATTTTATAGACTTCTATCATATCCCGCCTTAGTCTCTTTTCCAAGCTGAAAATTTCCAGTCTTATTAATCTCTTCTCACATGGAAGCCGTTCCATATCCTTAATCATTTTTGTTGTCCTTTTCTGAACCTTTTCCAATTCCAATATATCTTTTTTGATATGGGGCAACCACATCTGCACGCAGTATTCAAGATGTGGGCGTACCATGGATTTATAGAGAGGCAATATATTTTCTGTCTTATTATCTATCCCTTTTTTAATGATGCCCAACATTCAGTTTGCTTTTTTGACTGCTGCTGCACATTGAGTGGACTTTTTCAGAGAACTATCCACAATGACTCCAAGAGCTCTTTCTTGAGTGGTAGCAGCTAATTTAGACCCCATCATTTTATAGGTATAGTTGGGATTATGTTTTCCAATGTCCATTAATTGCATTTATCAACACTGAATTTCATCTGCCATTTTGTTGCCCAGTCACTCTGTTTTGTGAGAGCCTTTTGTAGCTGTTTGCAGTCTGCCTGGGACTTAACTATCTTGAGTAGTTTTGTATCATCTGCAGATTTTGCCACTTTGCTGTTTACCCCTTTTTCCAGATCATTTATGAATATGCTGAATAGGACTGGTCCCAGTACAGAGCCCTAGGGGACACCACTATTTACCTCTCTCCATTCTGAAAACTGACCATTTATTCCTACACTTTGTTTCCTATCTTTTAACCAGTTACCAATCTATGAGAGGACTTTCTCTCTTATACCATGAGATAATCCAGATTTTTCTGGTGCTTTTGAACTGGAATCTTGATTTTTTGTTTCTGTTGTGAGATTCAGAGTAGCCGTATTGGTTTTCCCTTTAGACAGTGGAATTTGGAGGATCAGAGCCAAAATCTGGATATGGGTAGGTTCCCAGTACTGGATCCAGATTTCTGTGATGCTGTAGGAGGCCATGTCAGGGACTAATTTTTTTTTAAAACTGGACTATTTTGACAGGCCATTCAAATCACAAAGATTTTTTTAGAGTTGGGGGAGGGAGAAGGGAAGGAATGGGAAGGAAAGAGTGAGCAGGATCCAGGTAGAGCCATCTTTACCCCCAAACTGTAGATTATTACAGCGGGATCCCAGTTACCTATCAGCATGGGCAGCGAGTTCTATGCTCCTGTGGTGCCTGGACACCAGGAATATTCCTGGTGCCCAGGCACCATGGGCCCGGCTCCAGAACTGGTCTCTCCCTCAGTCCTGCCTTCCGCCCCAGGCACCCCCGTGTCCCCCGGGCCATTTAAAACAGCCCGGGGCCCCCACTCATCACCGGCAGCGCAGCGGAGCTGAGCGGCTTCCTGCCTGCTCGCTCCACATAGCTGCCGGCTCCTCCCTGTGGCCCCTGGGCGGGGTGGGTCTGTGTCCCGCCCCAAGTGCTCCTGCGGACAATGGGAAGCTGCAGGGGCAGTGCCTGGGGGTAGCAGCACACAGAGGCACCCCGGCCCAAACTCCCTCCCAGAGCCTGCACCCCTCATCCCCTCCTGCACCCTCACCCCCTGCCCCAGCCCAGAGCCTACACCCAGCACCCAAACTCCATCCCAGAGCCGGCACCCCAGACCCCCTCCCCCACCCCAACTCCCTCCCAGAGCCCAACCTCTCACCCGTCCTGCACCCAAATGCCTTGCCCCAGCCCAGGGTCCTGCACCCCATACCTCCTCCCCCCATCCAAACTCCCTCCCAGAGCCTTAGGCGGGGGGGCGGAGTTTGAGGGGGGTGGGCTCTGGGCGTTCTGGGCTCCACCAAAATTTCTACAAACCTGCCACCCCCGCCTATCCGGGAAAAGACATCAAAGTATCTGTCTCTCTTAGTCTAGGTCAGGGATGGCCAAACTGTAGCATATGAACCTGTCATAACTATAAAGGGAAGGGTAACAACCCTCCTGTATACAATACTATAAAATCCCTCCCGGCCAGAGGCACCAAAATCCTTTTACCTGTAAAGGGTTAAGAAGTGCTCAGGTAACCTGGCTGACACCTGACCCAAAGGACCAATAAGGGGACAAGATACTTTCAAATCTTGGGGGGGGGGGGGGGGGAAGGCTTTTGTTTGTGCTCATTGTTTTGGTGTTGTTCGCTCTTGGGACTAAGAGGGACCGGACATCAATCCATGTTCTCCAAATCTTTCTGCACAAGTCTCTCATATTTCAAACTTGTAAGTAACAGCCAGGCAAGGCGTGTTAGTTTTATCCTTGTTTTCTCAACTTGTAAATGTTCCTTTTGCTAGGGGGTATACCTCTGTTTGCTGTAAGTTTGAACCTAAGGCTAGAGGGGGTTCCTCTGGGCTCTTTGAATCTGATTACCCTGTAAAGTTATTTTCCATCCTGATTTTACAGAGATGAAGTTTACCTTTTCTTTTAATAAAATTCTTCTTTTAAGAACCTGACTGATTTTTCATTGGTTTAAGATCCAAGGGTTTGGATCTGTGTTCACCAGCACTAATTGGTGAGGGGATTACCAAGCCTACCCAGGAAAAGGGGTGTAAGAGCTTGGGGGGATATTTTGGAGGAAGAGGAACTCCAAGTGGTCCTTTCCCTGTTTCTTGTTAAAACACTTGGTGGTGGCAGAGTATTAAAATTTAACCTAAGCTGGTAGAAATAAGTTTAGGGGGTCTTTCATGCGGGTCCCCACATCTGTACCCTAAAGTTCAGAGTGGGGAAGGAACCCTGACATGGTGGCAAAGCGGTGGGATCATTTTAAACCAAAAGACAGTAAGATTTTTTTTCTCCTTTTTAGCTGCTTTGAAAGCAAAGCTCAAAGTAGATGCAGATCTTATCTCTCTTTGCCTGAAGGCAGAGGTGTTAAGTTTTTTTAACAACGGTCTTTGTTAAGGGAAGGTTTCAAGCTGTGAGCAAGCAGCTAGCAAAAGGAATTTACAAGCTGAATTGTTTTTTTTCTTTCTAACTCTCCGGTATAGCTAGCTTAGACCCAGAAAGGCTGAACACTGAATGCTGTGAAAGTCTCTGTTAACTAAGCAGCCCCTGAGCTGAGTGCATTCCAGTTTCAGTGAACTGCAAAGGGGGTGTGACCCAACACAAGAAAGCAGGAAAATGAGTACCAGTGAGGCCACTAATAAACTAGAGTTGGCCAGACTAGAATCACAAGAGAATGAAAAGAATCATAAGAGACTGCTCAAATTAAAACAACTCGAGAAAGAAGCTGCTGAAAGAGCAGAGAAAACCAACGAGGCTGCCCACAAGAGAGCTATGGAGGCAGAGAAAGCCAAAGAGGCTGCCCACAAGAGAGCTATGGAGGAGAAAGAAAAAGAGAGGGAGGAGAGGGAAAGAGAGAGGAAGCATGAACTGGAGTTAGAGAGGGCAAGGGCTAGGCAAAACGTACCAGACAACCCTAGCAACCCCTCTCCAGGTACCACTTCCCATCCCAGAAAATTCCCCACCTCCAAGGCAGGCGATGATACCAAGGCCTTCTTAGAAAATTACGAAAGGACCTGCCTTGGGTACAGCATCTCTACAGACCAGTACATGGTAGAGCTGAGGCCGCAGCTCAGTGGACCCTTACCAGAGGTGGCGGCTGAAATGCCTAAGGAACACATGAACAGTTATGAACTTTTTAAAACCAAGACCAGAATCAGAATGGGGCTAACACCCGAGCATACCCAGTGGCGGTTCAGAGCCCTAAGGTGGAAACCAGACATGTCATTTACCCGACATGCCTACCACATTGGGAAAAATTGGGATGCCTGGATATCAGGAGCAAGTGTTAAATCTCCAGAAGAGTTGCCCTTCCTATTGCAAATGGAGCAGTTTTTAGAGGGTGTTCCTGAGGAAATAGAAAGGTACATCCTGGATGGGAAGCCCAAAACTGTAACCGAGGCGGGGGAGATTGGAGCCAAATGGGTGGAGGTGGCAGAAAAGAAAAAAAGTTGGAGTGAATATCAGAAAGGGCAACCCAAAACAAAACCCTATCACCGGGGGCAACCCAAGGCCCCACCTACATCCCAAGGAAAACCCCAGACACCTTATCATCCCACCACACCAGTCTCCAGCAACCCAACTCGCCCCAGTGACCAGTCAGCTGGGCGATGTTTTAAATGTAATGAGCTGGGGCATGTGAAGGCCAACTGCCCAAGAACCCCAACGGATTGCAGTTCATTACGCTGGAGTCACACCTAAGGTCCTCAGGCCCGGATGCCCCCCAGGTACCCTCAGAGCAAAGGGAAACTGTGAGTGTGGGGGGGAAGAATGTTGTAGTGTGGAGAGACACTGGAGCACAGGTGTCAGCTATTCACCAATCCTTAGTGGACCCCAAATTCATCAACCCAGAGGCTCAAGTGACGATTCAACCATTCATGTCAAAATCTTTAAACTTGCCTACAGCTGAGTTGCCTGTCCAATACAAGGGCTGGTCAGGAATGTGGACTTTTGCAGTCTATGATGATTATCCCATTCCCATGCTGCTGGGGGAAGATTTGGCCAACCATGTGAAGCTAGCCAAGAGGGTGGGAATGGTCACCCGCAGCCAGGCTAAGCAAGCTTTCACACCTATCCCTGTTCCTGAGCCTTCCACCAGGGCCCCGTCTGTTTTACCAGAGACCCAGACAAAGGTGGTGGAACCGGATCCCCTGCCAATGACTGCAACAGCCGTAGTGAATCCAGTCCCAGATACCCAGCCAAATCTAGTCCCAGAACCGGAACTGGTGAAGCAACCAGCCCCAGAACCATTGCCAGCACTGCGTCCAGCGCTTGCAAACCCATCTACAACTTCAACACCAGAGGGCACCACTGAGCCTGCACTGGCAGCAGCAGCAGATAACCCCACACAAGAGGCTCAGCCAGAGCCTGAAATACCACATTGTGCACCAGCAGAGAGCAGTTCACAGTCAACGGAAACAGACCCATCACCTGCATCGCTTCCAGACGGACCAAGCCCAGGTCCACAATCCAGTGAGGAACTGATGTCTCCAGCGTCAAGGAAACAGTTCCAGGCCAAACAGGAAGCAGATGAAAGCCTCCAGGGAGCTTGGACGGTGGCATGGAACAACCCACCGTCTCTCTGCTCTTCTAATCAATCCCGTTTTTTTGTAGAAAGAGGACTTTTATACAAGGAAACTCTTTCTGTTGGGCACCAGGAAGACTGGCATCCTCAGCGACAGTTGGTAGTTCCAACTAAGTACCGGGTAAAGCTCTTGAGCTTAGCCCATGATCATCCTAGTGGCCATGCTGGGGTGAACAGGACCAAAAACCGTTTGGGGAGGTCATTCCACTGGGAGGGAATAGGCAAGGATGTTTCTACTTATGTCTGGTCTTGTGAGGTGTGCCAAAGAGTGGGAAAACCCCAAGATCAGGTCAAAGCCCCGCTCCAGCCACTCCCCATAATTGAGGTTCCGTTTCAGCGAGTAGCTGTGGATATTCTGGGTCCTTTCCCAAAGAAGACACCCAGAGGAAAGCAGTACATACTGACTTTCATGGATTTTGCTACCCGATGGCCAGAAGCAGTAGCTCTAAGCAACACCAGGGCTAAAAGTGTGTGCCAGGCACTAACAGACATTTTTGCCAGGGTAGGTTGGCCCTCTGACATCCTTACGGATTCGGGAACTAATTTCCTGGAAGGGACCATGAAAAGCCTGTGGGAAGCTCATGGGGTGAACCACTTGGTGGCCACCCCTTACCACCATCAAACAAATGGTCTGGTGGAAAAGTTTAATGGAACTTTGGGGGCCATGATACATAAATTCGTAAATGAGCATTCCAATGATTGGGACCTAGTGTTGCAGCAGTTGCTCTTTGCCTACAGGGCTGTACCACATCCCAGTTTAGGGTTTTCACCATTTGAACTTGTGTATGTCCGCGAGGTTAAGGGGCCATTACAGTTGGTGAAGCAGCAATGGGAGGGTTCTACACCTTCTCCAGGAACTAACATTCTGGACGTTGTAAGCAACCTACAAAACACCCTCCGAAACTCTTTAGCCCTTGCTAGAGAAAACCTAAAAGAGGCTCAGGAAGTGCAAAAAGCCTGGTATGATAAACATGCCAGAGAGCGTTCCTTCAAAGTAGGGGACCAGGTTATGGTCTTGAAGGCGCTCCAGGCCCATAAGATGGAAGCGTCATGGGAAGGGTCATTCATGGTCCAAGAGTGCCTGGGAGCTGTTAACTATCTCATAGCATCCCCCACCTCAAACCTAAAGCCTAAAGTGTATCATGTTAATTCTCTAAAGCCCTTTTATTCTAGAGAATTAAAGGTTTGTCAGTTTACAGCCCAGGGAGGAGATGACGCTGAGTGGCCTGAAGGTGTCTACTATGAAGGAAAAAGTGACGGTGGAGTGGAAGAGGTGAACCTCTCCATGACCCTTGGACATATGCAGTGACAGCAGATCAAGGAGCTGTGCACTAGCTTCGCGCCGATGTTCTCAGCCACCCCAAGAGAGACCGAACGGGCATACCACTCCATTGACACAGGTAATGCTCACCCAATTAGAGCCCAACCTTACTGGGTGTCTCCTCAAGCTAAAACTGCTATAGAACGGGAGATCCAGAATATGCTACAGATGGGTGTAATCCGCCCCTCTAACAGTGCATGGGCATCTCCAGTGGTTCTAGTTCCCAAACCAGATGAGGAGATACGTTTTTGCGTGGACTACCGTAAGCTAAATGCTGTAACTCGTCCTGAAAACTATCCAATGCCACACACAGATAAGCTATTGGAGAAACTGGGACGTGCCCAGTTCATCTCTACCTTAGACTTAACCAAGGGGTACTGGCAGGTACCGCTAGATGAATCCATCAAGGAAAGGTCAGCCTTCATCACCCATGTCGGGCTGTACGAATTTAATGTGCTCCCTTTTGGGCTGCGAAATGCACCCGCCACCTTCCAAAAACTTGTGGATGGTCTCCTAGCGGGATTGGGAGAATCTGCTGTTGCCTACCTTGACAATGTGGCCATCTTTTCTGATTCATGGGCAGAACACCTGGAACATCTGCAAAAAGTCTTCAAGCGCATAAGGAAGGCAGGACTAACTGTTAAGGCTAAAAAGTGTCAAATAGGCCTAAACAGAGTGACTTACCTGGGACACCAGGTGGGTCAAGGAACTATCAACCCCCTACAGGCCAAAGTGGATGCTATCGAAAAGTGGCCTGTCTCAAAGCCAAAGAAACAGGTCCAATCCTTCTTAGGCTTGGCCGGATATTATAGGCGATTTGTACCGCACTATAGCCAAATCGCTACCCCACTGACAGACCTAACAAAAAAGAAACAGCCAAATGCAGTTCAGTGGACTGAAGAGTGTCAGAAGGCCTTTAATCAGCTTAAAGCAACACTCATGTCTGACCCTGTGCTAAGGGCCCCAGACTTTGACAAACCGTTCCTAGTAACCACAGATGTGTCCGAGCGTGGTGTGGGAGCAGTTTTAATGCAGGAAGGACTGGATCAAGAATTCCATCCTGTCGTGTTTCTCAGCAAGAAACTGTCTGAGAGGGAAAGCCATTGGTCAATCAGCGAAAAGGAATGCTATGCCATTGTGTACGTGCTGGAAAAGCTACGCCCATACATTTGGGGATGGCGTTTCCAACAACAAACCGACCATGCTGCCATAAAGTGGCTTCATACCACCAAGGGAAATAACAAAGAACTTCTTCGGTGGAGTTTAGCTCTCCAAGAGTTTGATTTTGAAATACAACACATTTCAGGAGCTTCTAACAAAGTGGCTGATGCACTCTCCCATGAAAGTTTCCCAGAATCAACTGGTTAAAAATTGTTCTTGGAATGTGGGATATATTGTTAGTTTTTATATAATCAGGAGTATGTCTAAAGGTACATGTGTCTTATTAACTCTGTTTTCTCCTAGAGCTCCAGGAAGAAATCACAGCCAGTGTGGAACCAGCTGTCCAACACTATCTGTGATTTGGGGGTCATGTCATAACTATATAGGGAAGGGTAACAACACTCCTGTATACAATACTATAAAATCCCTCCTGGCCAGAGGCACCAAAATCCTTTTACCTGTAAAGGGTTAAAAAGCTCAGGTAACCTGGCTGACACCTGACCCAAAGCACCAATAAGGGGACAAGATACTTTCAAATCTTGGTGGGGGGAAGGCTTTTGTTTGTGCGCTTTGTTTTGGGGGGAGTTCGCTCTTGGGACTAAGAGGGACCAGACATCAATCCATGCTCTCCAAATCTTTCTGAACAAGTCTCTCATATTTCAAACTTGTAAGTACAGCCAGGCAAGGCGTGTTAGTTTTGGCCTGGTCTACACTAGGCTTTTATGTCGAATTTAGCGCCGTTACATCGAATTAACCCTGCACCCATCCACACCACGAAGCTATTTAGTTCGACATAGAGCTCTCTTAAATTCGACTTCTGTACTCCTCCCCAACGAGAGGAGTAGCGCTAAATTCGAAATGGCCATATCGAATTAGGCTAGGTGTGGATGGAAATCGACGCTAATAGCTCCGGGAGCTATCCCACAGTGCACCACTCTGTTGACGCTCTGGACAGCAGTCCGAGCTCGGATGCTCTGACCAGCCACACAGGAAAAGCCCCGGGAAAATTTGAATTCCCTTTCCTGTCTGGGCAGTTTGAATCTCATTTCCTGTTTGGACATCGTGGCGAGCTCAGCAGCACTGGCAACGATGCAGAGCTCTCCAGCAGAGATGGCCGTGCAATCTAATAGAAAGAGGGCTCCAGCATGGACTGATCGTGAAGTCTTGGATCTCATCACTGTGTGGGGCGATGAGTCCGTGCTTTCCGAGCTGCGCTCCAAAAGAAGGAATGCTAAGATCTACGAGAAGATCTCAAAAGCCATGGCAGAGAGAGGATACAGCCGGGATGCAACGCAGTGCCGCGTGAAAATCAAGGAGCTGAGACAAGGCTACCAAAAAACAAAAGAGGCAAATGGACGCTCCGGATCGAAGCCCCACACATCACGTTTCTACGAGGCACTGCATTCCATCCTAGGTGCGGCCGCCACCACTACCCCACCACTGACCGTGGACTCTGAGGATGGGATATTGTCCGCGGCCGGTTCCTCGTCGGACATGTTAGCGGACGGGGAAGATGAAGAAGGAGATGAGGAGGACGAGGCAGTCGACAGCACTGGCACCGCTGATTTCCCCGACAGCCAGGAGCTCTTCATCACCCTTACTGAGATCCCCTACCAACCGTCCCCAGCCATTAGCCCGGACACAGAATCAGGGGAAGGATCAAGCAGTAAGTGCTTTAAACATCTAAACATTTATTTTTAACAGAACTGGAATATTTATAATATTAACAATGTGTTTTTCATGAACTTATTTAAACATCTAAACTTTTATGTACAACAGAACTGGAATATTTATAATATTAACAGTGGGTTTTTCATGATTTCTTTGCCTTAGGCGCTTAACTATTTAGTCCCAACTATTTAAAAAAAATCAAACAATGTCCGGTTTTTCATGATTCTCCAGCCAAAGACGCTCCACTCTTTACTTCCTGCCAGTGCAGTTACACCAAAATACGGTCTATATGGCCAGGGATTGACGCGAAATCCTCATGGGAGAACTCTTCGTAGGTCTCATGGAGGTACCTTTCCAGCCTGTTCATCAGATTCCTGGGTAGGGCGATCTTATTTGGTCCCCCATGGTACGAGACGTTTCCCCGCCATGACACAATCAAGTATTCTGGGATCATCGCACGGCAGAGCATGGCAGCATATGGCCCTGGTTTTTGCATGCTTTCCCTAAGCATGCGTTCCTTCTCGCTGTCTGAGATCCTCATGAGGGTGATGTCGCTCATGATGCTCTGCTTTGAATTAGGGAGGGGAATGTTAGTATTGGGACTGCTTTACAGCCACGCGGTGGAGGGAGAGGGGCAGCATACAGGGATCTTTCCCTGGGACAGCCGCGAGGGGGTGGGACAGGGGCAGAGTTCATGCTAGCCTGATTGCTGCCAGCAGAGACTGGCATTGCTTTCAATGTGAAAGGAGGCCAGTGCTACTATTACAGTTTTAAGCAGCCACAAGTCTACGGCTTACCATGTTTGCCTGCTACAGAAGTTCAGGTGTCCTGCCCCGCTTCTCAGATTGGCAGTGCAAGACCCCAGGCACTGAAGCCGAGGGCCGAAAATTCGACCTTGTCCTGAGTGCGCATGTGAGAGGTGCAGTGCATGGTCTTGTTCACAGAGAAAGACTATGTTCTTTGTTCACAACAAAATTTATCTGTCTCAGAAATTCACTCCCTTTTTCCCATTCCCACAGACACATCTGCGACTGTCTCCCAACCCAGCCTGGCATCACACTCCCAGAGGCTAGCGCAGATTAGGCGGAGGAAGAAGAAGACGTGTGAGGACATGTTCTCAGAACTAATGGGCTGCTCCCGAACCCAGGCAGCCCAGCAGACACAGTGGAGGGAGAACTTGTCCCAAATGCACCGAGCAATCATGGAACGGGAGGAGAGGTGGCGTCAAGAGGACCAGCAGGCGACTCAAACGCTGCTTGGACTAATGAGGGAGCAAACGGACACGCTCCGGCGCCTTGTGGATGTTCTGCAAGACCGGAGGCAGGAGGACAGAGCCCCGCTGCAGTCTATCTCTAACCGCCCTCCCCCGCCACCAAGTCCCACACCCCCCTCACCCAAAGTCCAAAGAAGGAGGGGCGGCAAGGGCCGTTAAAACTTTCAGTCAACCCCTGCAGACTGCTCAAAATTTGAAAAGTCCTTTCCTACCCACCTCACACAAGTTTCCCCCCCCCCCATTTCATGTGTGGTTCATAATAAAATATTAGTTTCTGTTAATTACTGTTTCCATGATTTTCTTTTGGAGGAGAGTCTGTCTGAAGGTGGGGAAGGGGCTTGGTAATTGGACAGGACAGTCACCTTTAGCAGGGTACAGAGGCGGAGGCAGGTCCAGCATCAGGACACATACACAGTGCAGTGACTAGTTACCCTGGTCAGTCTGGGAGGTGGTTTTCATGTTCTGTGGGGGGGGGGGTTGCTCTGTGACTTTGTGGCGGGGGAGGGCAGTTACTGATCTTATGCAGCGGTCCTTATCCTGGATCACAGAGCCACGCAGCAGGGGATCTGTAACCCTCCTCCCCCTGCCAGAAAGTCACCTAGCCGACACATACACGCAGTCCCGCCCAGGAGTGCTGGCAGGCTCCGTTGAAACAACCAGTCCACCACTGCGGAGCCTGTCATTCCTGGAGTTTAGAAGCATCATTTGCATCAGAACACTAAACCCGCCCCCCGCCACAGTCTGCGTCCCCGGTTTAAAACATTCCCGCGAAAACAGTAATAAAGACAACGGTGTTCATTAACAAAACAGAACTGATTTTATTTTTTGGGAAGGGGGTGAAGGGGGTATGTAGCTGGAGAGGATAGTCAACATAAACTGGGTAAAGAAACGGGGGCAGGTTGAGCTTCTGTGTCCACAAACTTAACAGTCACTGGTTACCCTGCTCAGTCAGGAACCTAGCTTTCAAAGCCTCCCGGATGCACAGGCGCGTCCCGCTGGGATCTTCTAATCGCCCGGCTGTCTGGCTGGGCGTAATCTGAAGCCAGGGTATTTGCCTCAACCTCCCACCCCGCCATAAAGGTCTCCCCCTTGCTCTCACAGAGATTGTGGAGCACACAGCAAGCTGCAATAACAATGGGGATATTGGTTTCGCTGAGATCACAGCGAGTCAGTAAGCTTCTCCATCTCCCCTTGAGACGGCCAAAAGCACACTCCACCACCATTCTGCACTTGCTCAGACGGTAGTTGAACAGTTCTTTTTCTGTGTCCAGGGCGCCAGTATAGGGCTTCATGAGCCAGGGCATTAGCGGGTAGGCTGGGTCCCCGAGGATCACTGTAGGCATCTCCACATCCCCAAGAGTTATTTTGTGGTCCGGGAAGTAAATACCTTCCTGCAGCCGTCTAAACAGACCAGAGTTCCTGAACACGCGAGCGTCATGAACCTTGCCCGGCCATCCGACGTTGATGTTGGTAAAACGTCCCCTATGGTCCACCAGTGCTTGCAGCACCATTGAAAAGTAGCCCTTTCTGTTAATGTACTGGCTGGCCTGGTGGTCCGGTCCCAGGATAGGGATGTGAGTTCCATCTATAGCCCCACCGCAGTTTGGGAATCCCATCGCGGCGAAGCCATCTATGATGGCCTGCGCGTTTCCCAGGGTCACTACCTTTGAGAGCAGTACCTCAACGATTGCGTTGGCTACTTGCATCACAACAACCCCCACGGTAGATTTGCCCACACCAAAGTGGTTCGCGACTGACCGGTAGCTGTCCGGCGTTGCAAGCTTCCAGAGGGCTATGGCCACTCGCTTCTGGACAGTCAGGGCTGCTCGCATCCGGGTGTCATTGCGCTTCAGGGCAGGGGACAGCAACTCACAAAGTTCCAGGAAAGTCCCCTTCCGCATGCAAAAGTTTCGCAGCCACTGGGATTCATCCCAGACCTGCAGCACTATGCGGTCCCACCAGTCCGTGCTTGTTTCCTGGGCCCAGAATCACCGTTCCACAATATCCACATGACCCATTGCCACCGTGATGTCCTGGGCGCTGGGGCTCGTGGTTTCTGACAGTTCTGTGCTACTCTCCGACTTCAGGCCCTCACGGCGGTGCCATAGCCTCCTCGCCTGATTTTTCTGCATCTGCCTCAGGGAAAGGTGTATGATAAGCTGCGAGGCGTTGAGAACGGCCACAACTGCAGCGATGGTCGCAGCGGGATCCATGCTCGCAGTGCTGTGGCGTCCGCGCTGTCACTGATCAGAAAAGTGCGCGAACTGATTTCCCGCCGGCGCTTTCAGGGAGGGAGGGAAGTCGGTAGTGACGGACGGATGACGACAGTTACCCAAAAGCACCCTCTACACATTTTTTTACCCAGAAGGCATTGGCGGCTCGACCCAGAATTCCAATGGGCAGCGGGGACTGCGGGAACTGTGGGATTGCTGCCCACAGTGCACCGCTTCCAATGTCGACGCTTGCCCCGTTAGTGTGGACTCACAAAGTCGAATTACTGTCCTTAGTGTGGACACACATGTTCGACTTTGTAATATCGATTCCACATATTCGATTTAAGTGAAATCGAACTACCCTCGTAGTGTAGACATACCCTTTATCTTTGTTTTCTCAACTTGTAAATGTACTTTTTGCTAGGGTGTTTACCTCTGTTTGCTGTAACTTTGAACCTAAGGCTAGAGGGGGTTCCTCTGGGCTCTTTGAATCTGATTACCCTGTAAAGTTATTTTCCATCCTGATTTTACAGAGATGAAGTTTACCTTTGCTTTTAATAAAATTCTTCTTTTAAGAACCTGATTGATTTTTCATTGGTTTAAGATCCAAGGGTTTGGATCTGTGTACACCAGGACTAATTGGTGAGGGGATTACCAAGCCTTCCCAGGGAAAGGGGTATAGGGGCTTGGGGGGATATTTCTCAAGCCTACCCAGGAAAAGGGGTGTAAGGGCTTGGGGGGATATTTTGGGGGGAGAGGAACTCCAAGTGGTCCTTTCCCTGTTTCTTGTTAAAGCACTTGTTGGTGGCAGAGTATTAAAATTTAACCTAAGCTAGTAGAAATAAGCTTCATGCGAGTCCCCACATCTGTACCCTAAAGTTCAGAGTGGGGAAGGAACCCTTGACAGAGCCACACTTGGCTCTTGTACAGTTAAAGTGCGGCTCGCAGAACACCTCCCCTTAGCAAATTGGGGGGTAGAGCAGAAGCTTGGGGCTTCTGCCGGATACAACTGGTACCTGCTATGGGTGGGGGGGCAAAATGTAAAGGTTTGCTGCCCCCCCCCAACAACTTCCATCACACCCCCTAGGCATGTCCCCCTTACCCTCAGCAGCCTCTCCCTCCAACTCCCAGGTGTTAGCACTGCATGGAGAGGCAGTGGCAAGCTGCAGGGAGGTGCTGCTGCATTAGCTCCCTAGGGAGAGGCAGCAGCAAAAGCAGGGGCTCTCCCTGCAGCTCCCAGCTGTTTGCCACTGCCCCTCCCCATGGCCGCAGCTCCCAGCTTGCCGGCTCCAGTAGCTGCCGTGCGGGGAGGGGGCTCGGGGGCACCAGGTAACCAAGCAGGGCCAGCAAACCCTGGCAAAAATCTGGGGCTTCCCGGCTCTGGAACTTCTGAAGATTGTCACATGTGGTGGGGAGGGTCAGTAAGTTTGGCCACCCCGTCTAGTCCTTAAGCTGTGCAGTGTCGGGGGATCACCCGAGGATCTGCTCAGTTCACCGGCACTGCTGCTCGGAGGGCATTGGCCTGGCTCTCCCGGGCGCGCGCTCCCCTGGCACATGCAGCAAGGAACTTTTCATCCCCAGGAGACCTGAGCCGCGCCCCGCAAGCAGAGAAACCCGCAGGAAGGAAGAGGAAGCGAGACTGGTCGCTGGGGTAGCGCTTCAGAGGGCGGGGGAGGCTCGCCCCGCTTTTCCCAGGACCTGATTGACACGCAGAGCTGCGCGCTCCTTCCCCGCACCCCTCCGGCTGGCTCCCCCTCCAGCGGGCGGAACTCCGCGGCGCCCGGCTCCCCGGAGCCGTGATTGGCGGGGCGGCGGGCGGAGCCGGGAGCGCCGCTGTCAGACTCCGGCGGGCAGCGAGGGAGACGCGAGCGGCAGCTGCTCCGGGAGCCCCAGCCGCGCAGAGCCCGGGAGCGGGAGCCGAGGCAGCGCCATGAGCCAGAAATTTGACGTGATCGTTGTTGGGGGCGGCATCTCAGGTCAGTGCAGCCCCTGGCGTGTCATGGCTGGGGGCTCGCTGCCTTTGTAACTCATCGTGTACAGACTCTATGCATCCGAGGCTGGGGCTGGTATTTACACCCCCCGCCCGCTGCCTCTGTGTTCCAGGCCCTGGGAGGGCGGGGCGGGTAACGGGGTGTGTACCTGATGGGTGCCCTTGTCTAGCACCCGAGAAAGTGCAAGCCCGACGCAGACTCATAGGCCCCTTGACCCTGATTCAGACCTGGCCCAGCGGAGGAGCAGAGGTGCAGCTGCACTGTGGGTGGTCTTGAGTTTTGTGTGCAAACTGGAATGTGATGTCCCCCAAGGCAGTGGGTGAAAGCCTTGCCCCATTGCAGTCCGGTGGGTCGGGCAGCAAGGAAACTGTAACTGCCTCTATCATGCAGCAACTTGCACGCTGTCTCACTTTAGCTATTACGGTTGCAATGTCCGGAGTTATGTTTTCCTGACCGAACTGTATGGATACTGATCTATAGCATAGGTGTCTGTTCTTGCAATAATCAGCCCAGGTTAGGTTTCTCTTTACTTAACTGATCTTATAAGGAGCGTAGGGTAAAGCACCCTTGGGACCTATTTTGAATAAGTATCTCAGATAATAGATTGTCTGAGCAGGGTGCTTTCTACGTTTTCTCTCCACTTCTCATTTTGGGCTCATATTTCCTTCTTTACAGTCTCAACCATTTCCTTCTCACCAGCAATAATCCTGTTGTCCCCTATCATAGGAAGCGGAACAGTCTCTATTGGCACTATCACGCTGCTGTTTGGAAGATTGCCACAGTGCGTGTGGAAATCTTTGGTTCTGGTTTGAGGAAAGAGGTCATTTTCAGTGCAGCACCTCAGTGACCCAATGATCAAATGTCCCAACAGGCTGACCAGAGCCATCGGTTGATTTTAAGTGGGGAATCTTTTTCATAGAACTGTAAAGTTACAGCAGTGTCAATATTAGTAAACAATGTAGCACCCTAGTTAGGTACAATATAATGAAATGGAGTGTAAACCCCACTGTACAATGAAACTGAATGGGGCCAGGAGATAAAAGTTTTGGCTTGGTTTTCTTGTTTTTGAAACAGACTAGAATCGTAGGCATGGGGAGAGTATCTTTCACATCTGAGAAGTTAGAAGAGAAGTAGAAGATGCCCTTATTGTCATTTCAGGTGTTTCTTAATGCATATCTCACTCTTGCACTTTGTTACTCCTGTTTTGTCAATAAGAAAACGGTGTGTGTGTGAACTAGATGGCTCTTGTTTAATGTTATTGTTTTCACATGTGTAGGCCAAGGTTTAGGATGGGGTTCAATTCAATCTGTCATTCAACCATGACACAAACACTATTTTTAAATGGTTGTGGCACAGATGTAGTTTATATTTTCTTGATTAACATTGATATTTCCAAATTACAGTCTGACAGTTAAGACAGGGGTTTTTTCTTTGAGAAAAGATGTCCTTGCTAGAAGCCTGGGTCCCTCAGAAATTCTGGGCTTTGCACATTTCACCTGCTACAATATTCTGAACACATATTTTTATACGATAAAGCAAATTCTTGCTCCATGTACCTGTGCATGACTCCCATTTACTTTAGTGAGAGCTGCACAGGAATACCAGAGATCATAATTAAACACTGTTTTAGAATGTTTGGGTTTGCTTTGTATAAATCGTTTAAGCCTGACTAATATGCCGAATAAAGTACCTTGAGTTTTCAGATATTATCTGTTATGAAAATATTTGAGAATTCTGGAAATTATGTAAGGAGTGACAGCAGTATTAGTACAAATACAGTAACAATTTCAACCAGAATTGAGAAACGTTCATGAAAATTAAATTTTTGTTTGTAGTAAAATAATCCTGCTTCCTTCAAGTACCCCAGATATGGTGTATTACTACACAGACACAGGAATATTCAGTTGTTATTATATGAAATTACATAGAGTGTCCTCCAATAGGAAAAAGTGTTCGTGTATTTCTTAAACAAAAATACTAAAGATTGCAAAAAAACAAGGGCTGACCTACCTGATTGTTGCCTGATTGTTGTTCTGGTAACATGGGCCATTCAAGTATCATTCTCAAGGTTTAGCTCATCTCCAGAATCCTTTGATGGAACTAAAAACCTTATTATGTACAGTTGGAGGTATGACATTCTTTATAAAGTTGATATAGTTCTAAGCACTAGTTCCCTATAGGAAATGGGTCTCAACTTGTACATGGTTGTTCTGATTTCTCCATTTATAAAGATATTTTGAAATGTGTGGTGAACGTTTTTAATTATTCCTTGTCATTTTAACTACAACAAGCAACCGTAAATTGCTTCAAGATGCTTATTCATAGGATTAAAGACTAACAGAACCAATCAGGAAACATCAAGATGTTAATAGTCTCTGAAAACATATCAGTGAAACGAAAAAATTATGAATAAACATAAGACTATGACACTCTGTGGGTACAAAAACACTTTCATTGACTATGAAAACTGTTCTTCAGGCAGTGCCAATTTCATAAGAATTGGTGTTTACTTTCTCATTGACTTTCTTATTACTTTCATTTTGAACCGACATCAAAATAAGAAAGTGGTGTTAGAAGAGCTAATAATGTACATCCCATTCATTGAAACTGTACATTAATTGCAAGACCATTCACAGCTGTGCTCCAACTTTCTTATCAGCTCTTGAGGTTTTTTGCATGACCACCCTCTCTTCACCCCCTGTGCTCCATTATTGGTTCTATACCCTGTGTTATTCAGGAGGTCAGACTAGATGATCATAATGATCCATTGTGTCCTTAGAGCCTCTGAGTGACTTCAGTGGGGTCAGGATTTCAATGGCAAAACTCCCACTGACTTCAATAGGGTTAGGATTTCACTATGAATCTGATGCAAGCCTTGACTGCCTGTTTGTCTGCTTCTTCCACACGGTCTTTGTACCTTCTTCCATGTTTCTGTTATGCATAGAACACCCTCCTCAAACTGATCCAGAAGGCCACTACTCTCTCTTCCTTCACATATCTCCCAAATACTCACTTCTTCGTGATGCCTACAAGAAAGGACAGATTAAGTGGCAGTGGAGTACACTTGAGGTGTTCTCTAATCATTACACATGTATGAAATGTATATAATGTACAGTATATGCGTGTTTCCCATCTTCTTAAATGGCAAATTTCTTGGCATGGACTGTGTCTTTTTAAATGTTTGTTTAGCAACTAGCAGAATGGGACTCTGATTCTAACTGGGGCTTCTGAGTGCTACTGCAATTCAAATGGTACTGTAGTAATTATTGTAAATTTCAAGTTGCAATTTTAAATGAGCAGAAATGTGAAAGATAAGATTTTTCTCTTCTGACAGAGGAAACTGTGTGCATCAAACCTGGCTCCTATCCATGGTGCATTAGGTTTTCCAATATATTGCACTGATTGAAGCTCTGCCTTAGTTATGGATGTTGACTTTCTAGTCTGTCTTTGATGGGAAGATGAGGAGGGCTTAGGTTTCATTCTGTCCTTTGTTAATTCTCCGAAGAAGCTGAAGGTTTGTTTTCTCTCTTTGTGGGATGATTCTGTGTGAGTGTCATGAAAACAGTCAAATTACCAGGATATTAATTAAAACAAAGTTTATCAGAAAAGTGAGAGAAGATCGGGTATAAAATGATATGTAGCCTTAATTGGGTAATAGCTATTCTAGATATGGCTCAATCGTGCAATTAAACGCTGGAGAAAACAGAAAAAGAAGATGCCCAGATCTCTTGACTTTGGACATTAGCCCAGCTTGTCAGGCCTCTTCGACTGTCATAGTCTGTCTCTGTCAATCATCACGTATCCCAGTATCTCAGAAACCCAATCCCTGAGTTCTTCCCTACATGTGTGTCACATTCCAGGTTGCAATCCATACTAGCAAGGTGCCCTCCAACCTTGGGTGTCTCACAATGCTTTGCTGCTGTAGCTCCCAACCTGGGCCCCTCACAGACCACAGGCAGGTCACACTCTGAGTGTCTGTGTACAGCTGCAGCCTGCCAGCAACTCTCCAGTCAACACTCTGGCTTCCACCAGCCTTGGTTACCTCTTGCAAGGTGACTCCAACACTCTCCCAGTCCCGGATTTTCCCAAAAGTGCCTCCTGGACAGTTCAGATACTAGAGGTCCGTTGCCCCGTAAGGGATCAATATACAAAAGTTTGCTACTTTAATTGGAGTTACCAGACAATTCAGTTTAAACACCAGGCTGGATTCGTTATGATTAAAGAACAAAACAAGCTTATTTAACTACACGCTTCAGTCAAAATTTCAGCTTATGTCATACCTTTACATATAGTGTTGCTATGTACATTTCACCATGATATTAGCAATCAGCAAGTTATTGGTTTTCAAATGATACCTCACAAGGCATATTTTGTACAAAGATTATTATAGTGGTGAGTAGGGTGTGAATATACAGGTGCATTTGGTCACAAGGTGACAGTCTTTATATTCTTGAGAGTCTTTTGAAGTAAAGGTAATACTGTGCTTGTTTGTATGCCAAGCAGGTAAGCATCTCTGACAGACTCATTGCCACCACCATACATAAGATTGTTGTGGCCCTCTTGTTGTGGAATAATACTATTTTCAATAAATTTCGAACATAGAGTAAGTATCTGATGTCCCGGACAAACAGACTTAACCCTGCCTCCTATTATTTCATAAGGGTCTTTGAACTTGTGAAGGTGCCCTCTAATCATTCACAGCCTTTGCTAGCCTACCTACATCAGACTAAAGATAGTTTGCATAGTTATGGTCCTTTTCTCTAGGAGTCTATGCTTTCCCTTTCTTAAGGGTTAGACCATAAGTTAGTTTCTCTCTTGATCATTACTTTAAAAGTATCACACTTCAGTAATTTCATATTTCTCCAGAAATTCAAATATATCTAACATATGAATCCCAGTCTATCACAAGAACATATGCAGAATTATGAAAAGGCTGATTTTCATGCTGCACAGAGGACATGGATCAGAGATGGACAAATACAGACAAGTTGTAGAAGGAATATGAAAAATCAGAGAGATGAACCCACATGCAAGGATATTTTAGGTTAATATTCAACACAATGTGCTACAGAAAAGAAGAAACTTAACTGCGCTTCCACTCCAATATATATGATCACCAGACTTTCCAATGGAACCACATATTCAAGAACTTTGATCTCTGCGTGAAATATTGAATAGTTGGGAATTGTATGTGTATCCCTGCATGCTATCATGGCAGCACAACTAATGCTGTATATGTGTCTGTCTGTTTTAACAGATCTTTGTATGCAGACCTGCCTGTGGGTGGGAATTTTATGTCAATGCTAATGTCAAATGCACAGTTACTGGTTGAAATTCTTCTCTTGGTTACACCTGCGCAAATGTGGATTAACTTCACTGACTTCTTTGGAGTTACTTCTGGATTTACACAGAATTTAGCCCATAATATTTAACTCATATTACCAGATGCATGCAACTTCTGTGGGTTTTTTTTCATCTAACATGTGCTTTGCTGTAGCTATTCAATTCAGCTCATGCTCCTAGATCATTCTTTACTAAACATAATATAAGGATCTATAGTTATTGGTGAAAATTTTCAAATTTAGGTACCTAAAGTTAGGCACTTAAATCTGTGTTTAGATACCCAAATAAGTGACCATAGTTCAGAGGTGATAATCACCCTAAATTAGTTCTGATGGTGTTCAGTTAGCAATATGATTATCATTATGGGAAAAATAAAAACAGTGCAGAAACTGCAGAATCAAATGGCTATATCCAACATATTGCACATGTTCAGTATGGGCAGAAGCGCTAATAATATTTGATTCCATTTTTCATATCTTATTCAGAACTGCTGTAGTCACAAATTACGCAAAGCCCAGTAATAATATTTAATTAGTGTAAATTGGTTATAGCATTTTGTGACATGTGGCATGCTTCTCAGTTAAGAAAAATACACTCCTTGGTGAAAATGTCATTGATATGGTTTTCCCTACAAGAGACAAAGAAATGTCCCAAATGTCCTTCATACAGCAGTTTTCATGCAATTGCGTTCTCTAACATGTGGTGTTCTAAAACAGTGGTTCTCAACTAGGGGGAGTGCATATCCATGGGGTATGCAGAGGTCTTCCACGTGGTACTCAACTCATCTAGATCAGTGTTTCACAACTTGGAGGTTGTAGCCTCCAGGGTGGTCATGGGATGGGTTTGGGGGGGTCGCAAGTGCAGGGCCAGCATTTTGGGGTGGAAACAGGACAATTGCTTGGGGCCATAAACAGGTGGCCTCATGAAGCTAAGTTAAATGCTTCAGCCCCACCACCTGGGGCTCGGGCTTCAGACAAGTGAAAAACAAGTTCAAGTAGCATACTGAAATGTAAGTACAATATTTATATTCCAATCAATTTATTTTATAATGATATGGTAAAAATAAGAAAGTAAGCAATTTTTCAGTAATAGTGTGCTGTGACACTTGTATTTTTTATGTCTGATTTTGTAAGCAAGTAGTTTTTAAGTGAGGTGAAACTTGGGGGTACTCAAGACAAATCAGCCTCCTGAAAGGTTGAGAACCACTGTTCTAAAATAATTACATAAAAGGGAGAATACATCTGACCTGCATTCGTAACTTGAAATGTCTTGGATTACTTATTAAATGAAGATTATTGCACCTATTAGATCTGTCATATGATTGATGAAAGTTATGCATATGGGTGAGTTGGATTTATTAGTTAATGGACTCAAAGTCCCTAACAGAATTTCACAAACCTATGTTATGTCCCTGAGTTCTGGATTTTGGACTGTACCTTTGTATTAGTTGAAAGTTATTTAAATTTCCACATAGGAATATATATTCCTGTTAACTATCTGAGGAATCCTCTGTGTATTATTTATCCCAGCCAGTACATTAAGTATCCAGTGCTTATGAAATATTCCCCAAATACCATAGAATAA
This sequence comes from Terrapene triunguis, assembly GCF_002925995.2. Lineage (NCBI taxonomy): Eukaryota > Metazoa > Chordata > Testudines > Emydidae > Terrapene > Terrapene triunguis. The sequence goes on from NW_020664375.1 coordinate 3,247,511, forward strand.
TCCATACAGTCAAAGGCTGGGTGTTTGGATTCTGACTTACGTGATTTTTTTGCAACTAAGATCTCAATCATTAATGTTGCAATAGAAGTTTTTTGGATAAATACTAATCTGAAGGGTATCATTTAATATGCAGGATTGACTCTGTGTGTTCAGTAAGACATTTAGCAAGTGTCTGTAGAAAATCCACAAAATACCCTGGAAAATCCCACAAGCCACATTGTGTAGATCCAATATCTTTTTTGGCTGATAACACTTTTATTTTAACTCTGTATCGCCATACTAAGTTTCATATTAGTTTATTCATTTCTGTTTGTTTTTGTGCTGAGGGGAACATACTGTATTTAGTGTAGGGTGATTTGGACTTTAAATGTCAGTGGATGACCAGGTGAGAAAGAAGGCATTGTAGGAATAGAATTCTCCTTTTCCTTTGTCCATTGAGATTTTTCTAATGATGCCTATAAGAAAACTGTCTTTGCCCAACTCAAAGTAGGGTCTTCCTCTATTTAAATGGTTCAGACAGTAGTTCTATTGAAACTTATTGGAGTAGAGTGCCTCCAGTTAAAGTGCATCCTGAAATGGAGATCACTTATTCTGCATTGTTCTGAAAAGTATGCCTTGAACCAATTAGAGAGTGGGGTTTTTTAATTGAGAGAAATGAGTTGATCAAGAAAACTAACACTGGCAAACATAGAAACCAGTGATCTTAAAATTACAAAACAACTGAATGAACCCTCGTCCTTAATATTAAGACTGTCACTGCATCTAAGGAAGAACAAGTAAAGTTTTAGACAAATAGAAAGCTAGTGGCATTCTGGGTGAAGGGAGATTGAAAAGAGGAAATGAATTTAGCCTAGTTATGGTAGTTAGCATTATTTTCTTTTGCTACTAAATTTCTTTGCTGTCTTGTGAAAAAGGTTAGTGATTGAAATGAATGGATTTATTCATTTCATTCTTGTTTCAGTTATTTTTCTCCAGTGACCTCAAATGGATCCTTTTACAGTCTGAAAAGAAAAATGGGCCTGATTCTCCTCTCATTTGCAATCCTTTATACCCTATGTAACCTCACTGGGGTGAAGTAGCTCTCAAATTACACCACTGTAACTGAGAAGAGCATCAGGCCCAACACACTTAAACTCAGTGGCAGATTTAGAGTTAGTGGGGCCCTGTGCTCAGCTTCACTTTTGTGGCCCCTCCTTGGGACGCAGCCAAGAAAAAGAACATTCTCTCTTATTCCCCCCGCCACCTGTTTTTCATTCTTTTTTTCTTCATCCTCCTTCTATAAGTAATAGGAAGTAAATGAAAATAAAGTGAGGTACCTTGATTGTTCTTGTAGTCTAACTTATTTTTCAACAGACCACTTGAAAATCACTGAGGGTCTTGGCAGGCCACTTAATGATCTTTCCAAATATTGTTTGTACCGTTAGCTAACTATTGTAAAGTGCTTTGGATAAGAGCGCTTTAGTAAAAAAAAAAAAAAGTAAAAAAACATTGGGGTGCGGGGTCTGGCCAAGACTCAGGGTGCAGGAGGGGGATCAAGGCTGTGGGTGCATGGTCTGGGAGGAAGTTAGGGTGCAGGAGCAGGCTGGGGATTGTGGAGGGGTGCAGGAGTCAGGGCATGGTTGGGGGGGCTGGGTATGTGTGGGGGGTGCAGGAGGCAGGAAGGGCAGGGGGATGGGTGTGTGTGAGGAGGTGCAAGAGTCATGGCTGGGAGTGTGTGAGGGGGTGCAGGAGTCAGGGAAGGCAGGGGGCTAGGGGTATGTGAGAGGGGTGCAGGAGTCAGGGCTGGGGGTACAGGGTCTGGGAAGGAGTTTGGGTGCAGGAGGGGGTTGGGGTGCAGGGTCTGGCCAGGAGTTAGGGTGTGGGAGGGGGTTCAAGGCTGGGGCAGGGGG